>NC_142936.1:15713031-15770978 GCF_046866305.1 Octopus bimaculoides | reverse complement strand
AAATACTGGGGTCGATATGATCGATTAAAATGTTTGATCTACCTAAAAAATCAACTGAAGTGCGTAAAAGAAGAAAAAAAAGGGAATAAAATTCAAATATAAAATAAATTACATTTATTTATTTATTTATTTATTTATTCTGCGCTATTGGAAACAGATTCACATGTTTACCTGAGGTAACGTCAGGACCCTTTTCCCCACAGGGCGTGGCATTGTGCCTTCATTTGTATTATTTATTAAATGGTTCTATTCAAGCCTACAAAGGAATTTCTTTGTCACTGTTACCTGCCGTTACTCTATGACCTCGTCACACTATCTTACCTGGCAAGGCCGTGACATGATTTTGTTATTTTTTTCTTTATTTTAATGAATGAATAAATAAATAAATACGTGGCATATGTTGTAGGCACAGGGATGGCTATGTAGTTAAGAAACCCGCTTTGCAACACTGTGGTTTCGGGTTAAGTTCCTCTACCTGGCAAATTAGATAAGTGTCGTCTACAATAACTTTGGAATGACCAGTGCCTTGCAGGTGAATCTGGAAACTGTGCAGAATCCCATATATATATATATATATATATATATATATATATATATATATATATATACATACATACATATATATATTAAGGAACAAGGATATTTTTCTACTTCCCTTAACATGAAGCCAATGGTATCCTTAATTCACAAATAAAGAAATTAAATCCACGAATGCAGTGTTTGCCACTCATTTCCATCGTTCGACATATATATATATATATATATATATATATATATATATATATATATATATATACACACATATATAATTTTTAATACACTGGTGGAGCGCCAGTTTTGTATCAAACACATCAGTACACACACACACACATAATCAGTTCGCTTCATACACACACACATATATATGTATGTGTATATATATATATATATATATATATATATATATATATATATATACACGATGATATGTATGCTTCCGTAAGTGTCTTCGTAACTTTATCTGTCTATACCGCTTGTCAATTGGTGATGTTTTCCTTTTACATCCCCATAAATTAATGCATCGATAGAATAAGTACCAGACTTTAAAAATAAATTACGAGGGTCGATTTGCTTAACTGAACCATTGCTGACGGTGCTTCAGCATGGCCGCAGTCCATGACTGAAACAAGAAAGATAGATAGATATAAACAAACAAGGGATGTCACGACAGCCATGTTGGAAACCACTACACGACGCTGTTGGCCGTTCGACCTGCTACCAATAACTGTCTAAGACAATGTAGTCTTAGATTCAAGATAAAGAGGTAGCGTATTGGCATGTTTTCCCCCGGCGCTTCAACAGATGATAAAAAAAAATTGCCTTCTCTCTCTGCGTTCTGAGTTCAAATTCTATCAAGGCTGACTTTTCTTTTCCTCATTTTTTGATCGATTCTTCCTCTCCTCCTCCTTTTCTTTGTCTTATACTTACTTTCTCTCTTTCTCTCTCTCTCACCTTCTCTCTGTTGCTCTATGATAAGGTTCAATGTGTTAGTTTTCCCAGAAATGATCACAGTTTTGCTTTAGAGTTGGGCAAAAACAGCATTAATGTTTTGTTTTTGTTTTGTTTTGCTTTGCTTTGCTTTGCTTTTTTCTTTATGGTTCTCTAATCTAAAGATGAGCCGTACACGAAACATTAGAATTTGCAAGAGTGAAGATGGGATGAGATGGGATGGGAGGTGAGGTGAGGCCTGTCATACGTGTAAGTCTCCCCTGGGATACCACATAGACAGGAGGTTTTTTGGTTTTATATACCAACAACATACCACTGGAAGTAACACGTAAGGTAAACAATGCCCTTAGGCGCTAAATACTCATAGAGTGGCTTTTATCTGTGTACAAAACCGAAATGTCCTACCTGATATCGCGACTCCAACCAACCATTAGCCGGAACCGCAGACATCACTCAACCCTATCTGGTCCATACCTTTCAAGTATCTGATTCTATCGGAATCCTCTTTTTAATTCTTTGGCTGTGTGGTAAGTAGCTTGCTTACCAACCACATGGTTCCGGATTCAATCCCACTGCGTGGCATCTTGGGCAAGTGTCTTCTACAATAGTTTCGGGCCGACCAAAGACTTGTGAGTGGATTTGGTAGACGGAAACTGAAAGAAGCCCGTCGTATATATGTATAAATATGTTTGTGTGTATGTGTCTGTGTTTGTCCCCCAACATCGCTTGACAACCGATGTTGGTGTATTTATGTCCGCGTAACTTAGCGGTTCGGAAAAAAGAGACCGATAGAATAAGTACTAGGCTTACAAAGAATAAGTCCTGGGGTCGATTTGCTCGACTAAAGGTGGTGCTCCAGCATGGCCACAATCAAATGACTGAAACGAGTAAAATAATAAGAGACATATATATATATATATATATATATATATATATATATATATATAAGAGAGAGAGAGGGTGATGCAAAAGTAGGTATACAGTAAGTATCACATCAATATTGTAATACACATAATTCATTAAAGGCGGCGAGCTGGCAGTAACGTTAGCACGCTGGGCGAAATGCTTCGTCTGTCTTTACGTTCTGGGTTCAAATTCCGCCGAGGTCAACTTTGCCTTTCATCCTTTCGGAGTCGATAAATTAAGTACCAGTCGCGTACTGCAGTCGATCTAATCGACTGGGCCCAATCCCCACCCACCCCACCCCAAATTTCGGGCCTTGTTCCTAGAGTAGAACGCAATATTGTAATACTGAATTCATTAAAATTATTAACTCATCAAATTAGCCTCGGTTTCGATATTTTCAGCGTCATGAAGCATAATACTTTTATCATAAATGTAGTAATACTTTTATCGTAACTGTATACCTACTTCTGCGGAGGCGCAATGGCCCAGTGGTTAGGGCAGCGGACTCGCGGTCATAGCATTGCGGTTTCGATTCCCAGACAGGGCGCTGTGAGTGTTTATTGAGCGAAAACACCTAAAGGTCCACGAGGCTCCGGCAGGGGATGGTGGCGAACCCTGCTGTACTCTTCCACCACAACTTTCTGTCTCTCTTCTTTCTTTCTGTTTCTGTTGTGTCTGTAATTCAAAGGGTCAGCCTTGTCACACTGTGTCACGCTGAATATCCCCGAGAACTACGTTAAGGGTACACGTGTCTGTGGAGTGCTCAGCCACTTGCACGTTAATTTCACGAGCAGGATGTTCCGTTGATCGGATCAACTGGAACACTCGACGTCGTAAGCGACGGAGTGCCAACAACAGCAACTATATACCTACTTCTGCACCACACTGTATATGTGTGTGTGTGTGTGTGTTGAAATGGATGCTATAAATTTACTTTTTAGGCTTGCGGCTCTCAGTAACCACATTAAACTCACTGCATTGTGCGACCCCTTCGGGGTTCTATGCAGAGAACTATAGCATAATATAATAAGCAAACAATAATGATAGAATAACAGAATAAATATGGGCATAAACGATTCATAACCAATTCATAACCAAGATTTTTTTTCTCATGCTGTGTGTGTGTGTGCGCGCGAGAATGACTGGTTTCCACAGAAATTTCTATTAATTTTCCTCGGACTCTTATTTTTCTTTGTTGCTTTATATTCTAATCTGTTTCATTCTTTCCCATGTGTTTGTTATTATCAGTTTTCTCTTTATTTTTTATTTTGTATTTTTCTTTTCTTTTTTATGTTTATTCTTTCAGTGTCTTCTGTTCTTTGACTTCTTTTATTTCTTATTCTACTTTTTACTTCATTTTCAATATTTCCCACTTTTCCATTTTATTTCTTCGTGTTTTGATTTTTTTCTTCTTTGCTTGTTTTCTATTATTTTTCTTCGTCCTTCATTCTTTCTCACCTTTTTTCGTTCCATTTTTTGCTCTTTCTTCCCTTTTATTCTTAAATTTCTTTTCTTTTTTATTTATCAAATAAGCGTCAATATTTTTAAACTGGTTTTTTGCTGGCGCCTGTTGAGTATTTATATTTACAAATGATTGTAAAAGATAATTGAGGAAGAGTGTAAAGTTTTTATTTTAACTATTGTTAGAATTTCTTTGTTAACAGGCTAATATAATCCTATGTTCCCAAAGGAATCGAATTTGGGTCAATAGTTCAATTCACCTAATCAATGAAGGAGTCTGTACATAGCTGCTCGACCTGCTAAAAATTATTGTCAAAACATCCTATATCATACGCTATCATCTTAAATAAAAAAAATATTTTAGAGAGCATAATTCTAAATGAACCCTATGTAAAAAGAATGGATGGTCACGCTTCGAATGTATTGAATGACAGGTTTGCATTATCAAACATAACGGCAAAGAAAGAAGCCATATGGCACTGAACATGAATTGTCACTTTGAGGATCAAACCCACTACCTAATTTAAAACTTAACGTCAATCAAAATCCATTGTAGGCAGCCAAAGAACTTCTACGATGTCACATAACCTGCCAGAAATAGCATCCAAATATTCTTCAAAGCACATTTCATGTTCAGAGCACCGGTTCTCATCCAATGACCGAAGTAAAGCAACGTTGAGCCTAGTGAGTACTTAGATGGGTGACCGCTTGGGAAACCTAGGTGCTGTAAGCATCACACACAAATATAGGCATAGGAGTGGCAGTGTGGTAAGTAGCTTGCTTACCAACCGCATGGTTCCGGGTTCAGTCCCACTGCGTGGCATCTTAGGCAAGTGTCTTCTGCTATAGCCTCAGGCCGACCAAAGCCTTGTGAGTGGATTTGGTAGACAGAAACTGAAAGAAGCCCGTCGTATATATGTATATGTATATATGTGTGTGTTTGTGTGTCTATGTTTTCTCCCCCCCCCCCCCAACATTGCCTGACAACAGATGCTGGTGTGCTTACGTCCCCGTAATTTAGCGGTTCGGCTAAAGAGACCGATAGAATAAGTATTAGGCTTACAAAGAATAAGTCCTGGGGTCGATTTGCTCGAGTAAAGGCGGTGCTCCAGTATGGCCGCAGTCAAATGACTGAAACAAGCAAAAGAATAAAAGAATAGAATCTTCAACTTGAACAGAGACGATGGCTACAGCAATCCATGATACACAATGTATGAAAAGTATAAAGAAATATCCCAAACTGTAACAATTTGATTTGTAGTTCTGCTCTACAAAATTATCTAAACTCGGCGATATACTGTTTTCTCTGTTACCGTCATTTATGATTTATGTTCATGACGTCTCCTACGCGAAACACGACTTATTTGTTATAGGTCTGGAGCTAAACAACAGCATTTAAAAATGAAAAGCAAATTGTTTAGTCGCGTCTTCCCAGAAAGGTAACCACAATTCACTGAGATCCTACTATATTTGTGATTTCCTTTCAAACACTGAGCAGCAGCAATTTTCCTTCTGAAGCACAGGAGTCGTAATTATAGACAGTAACAAGGTGGTAAGCATGCAAATTTGTTAGGGCGTCGGACAAAATGCTTAGCGGTACTTCTTCCAACACGTTCTGAGTTCAAAACTCACCGAAGCCAACTTTGTCTGTCATTCCGGATTGTTAAAATAAAGCGCTAGTCAAGTGCTGGGGTCGAAATGATCGACTATACTGCTCACCCTAAATTCGCTGGCCTTGTGTCAAAATTTGAAACAGTTTTAGAGGGTAGGGACATGAAAGTGGTGCCATTTCAATTGGCTTTTTTTTTTAATGGCTTTGTCAGAAAAAATGTAGAGCAACAACTTTGATCTTTTGATGGGTTCCTGTAACAGGTGCAGAAAACAGAAAAAGAAATCGCATCCCCGGGTTGTTGTAGTAAGACATTACACAGTGTTACCTTTTAGTACAGCAACGGTGGTGCGGTTGAAAGGAACGCTTGTAGCAGAGTGGAATCCATTAAAGACATGAAACCAATGGGAAGAGAATATACAAACTGACTACTGATTGAATCTACCACCTAAAAACAAGTGAAGTCTATCTGATAGACTATTGTCTATTTAATTTCATTCTGGCATTGGTTGAAAACGCCTACATAAAACGCGGCACATTGTGATAGGACCTGAAATATTCAGGCAGGAAACTTAACTACCATGTCCATACACATCTCAAAACTTATTCATTGATTCAACTGTCTAGTTTTGTTTGAATGCAGAAAATTAGAATCTGTAGTAACCACACTTTCGACAAGCTCATTGCATCTAATGGCTTCCGTGACTTTCACTACAGCGATTCGTCTCTCTGTCTCCCAGATTAATGTTGCCCAAAAAATCTCTGCATACAACCAGCCTCTTTCTCAGACTAACCAATAAAATGCAGATACGCATATGAGCACTCACACTCCCCCTTTCCTTTCTCTTTCACTTTCACTTTGATATATATATTCACTTTACATCTCTGCCTCTCTCTGTATATGTATTCTTTCTTTCTCCCAATCTCTTTCCTTTAATCTCTCCCTGTCTTTCAATCCATACATACATATATATATATATATATATATATATATATATATATATATATATATATATATATATACAGATGCACGCACTAACAGACATACATACACACATATATAGAGAGTGAGAGAGTCAGACAGACAGAGAAACGATGCACATATACAATTTCTCCCCCCACCCACCTCTGTGTCTCAGATACACACATGTTCACATAATAGACGATTAAATGCGATGTCCTAAGCATAGAAATTAATGATACTCAGAAGATCTTTGAACTCTAAAAATATTGTTCCTGTTCAATTATGAAGAGGAGTTAATTAAATTACTCGATAATATAACTAACCTCAACAGAAGAAACACCTAATCTAATAAAATATCAGACGCCACTCGGTCCGTTACTCTCAACACGCAGAATACAAGAAAGGGAGATAACAACTTCATTGTTAATATAAATGAACTTGTTTCTAATGAACTTAACGGGAACAATATATTTGTTTCGACAAGATACAATAAGTCAGATTTTTGTAGACTTAAATAAATCTTTCATGCCTGTACCATAGAGAAAGAGGTGATGAGGTAAGCCACAGGCGAGTAGAATCTTCAATTCGGTTTCTATTCAAGCTTAAATGAACGTATCGAACGTTTCGGGATTCGTCACCTACTGTAACTGTTACTGTTTTGCATTTTGGTTCCTTGCCACTGAGCAATTGTTATTTTACTGTCCTTACTCCTCAAATCTTAATGATTTCAGCGCAAAGGAAATGCTTCAGACGTACAGACTGACAATCAATTGTGGCAGTCTTTCATTGTTGACTGCTCCAAATTTTCTGGTGCCTGATATTAATACGTGATCTTCACTCTCTTCAGACTAGCAATTACAATACGCATACATACATACATACGACATACAATTTTAATTAATTAATTTCGGGCAAACATCATCAAAAAGTTACCTGGAATTAATTTTGCGTTGGCTAAAAAGAACTAAAGCGACAATGTTAATAAGCCACATACATTTTAATTAAGCATGGTTGTATGAATCGGCATTGACTAGAATATATACATGTGTGTATACCCTAACATTGGAGGACCTTTCAATAAGAAAATAGACTCAGAAGAAATATCTCCTTGTAGGCATGTGCGAAAATACATTGGGCTATGAATAATACTGACGTTCCGTGGGACGCATGCGTAAGTTGTCGGCCACGAATACTGACTTCGTAGTTCAAAACCCTATCAGAACGCAGCAAGTACGGGCGATACTACTAGGTATGTTTTGGTATTATCATTCCACTGGTGAAGTATGGGTTTCACCCAATTACTAAAAAAAAGGGAGGGGTTGGTGGATAAACTTATAAACTCAACATGTATCTCAACCGTTTAAACGCATCATGGCTGAATGAATGCACACTCCCAAAGCAGATGAAGTTTAGTATATATCAATGTCGATAAGCAAAGTTCTATTATAGTACTGGGATCTATCTTACATTATTTTTTTCTAACCTCTCCTCTTTCTTCCCTGAAAGAAATCGCAATGGTTCGACCTAAAGAGGTAGGAGCACCGCCAATTTTACTTTGCTCCCAACACAACGTTCTATGTTACGACATAGTCCTACGACTCCATCAACCGTTGAGGGTTCAAACTAAAATAAAACTATATACATCCTGGATAACGAACGTCCTTGGACAGCGTAACAAACATTTTTTTGGACAGTTAACTCATTCCACACTCAGCAACAACTACATACTTTCTGAGGAAACATCTAAGTGATTGTAAGCAAAATCTTTCCAAAATTACTCCCTACCACAATAAAACTATCTGAATAAACGATATGATAGTCGTGGTTGGAATGTCTTTGCTGTTCGATCAAGTCTAATCATGAAAAACAAACATTAACAACAGCTGTCACATTATTTAAGAATCCACATATTTAAATGAAATAACTAAAGACTATTTATTCATTTTATATAAATTCATTTCTTCTCTTTCTTTTTCCTGCCTTCTTTGCATAATTTTCTTGTTGTTTTTTTTCCTTTTTTTCTTCTTGTTTATTCTTTGATTCTTCTGCCTAGATTCCTTTTTCAATTTCTAGCGGGTTTTCTATTACGTTTTTTTTTTCTTTTTCTTTTCTTCTTTCTACTTTCTATTTTCATTTTTGTAATCACCGTTTTAAGTATTTTCTTTTTAAATTTCTGTTTCCTTTCTCTCCTTCCTTCATTCTACTCATCTTTTCCAGTTTACCTTAACCTATACACCCTTAAGATGTTTTCAGCTCTATCTTCCAACGTCAACCACTTCACCTCTCATATTCTTTACACGAAAAAGACAAAAGAAATCAGATAAGCATATCATGTTAGCCAATGAGCTTAAAGAAAAATTGCACTACCGTTTCTGTCTAATTAAATTTTTACGCTCTATGTCTTCCGACCTGTTGATAATATTCAGCCCATCCTTTCTAAAATGAAAGAATTTAGTTATCTCATTTCTTCTCGTTCCTTTTGCTCTAAGTAGTTTTCTGTCATTTGTTTAATCGAGGATATTTTCCTTTCCGTTTTGTAGTTGTTATTGTTTTTCGTTATTTTATTATTGAAGTTGAGGAGGCGCAATGGCCCAGTGGTTAGGGCAGCGGACTCGCGGTGATAGGATCGCGGTTTCGATTCCCAGACCGGGCGTTGTGAGTGTTTATTGAGCGAAAACATCTAAAGCTCCACGAGGCTCCGGCAGGGGATGGTGGCGAACCCTGCTGTACTCTTCCACCACAACTTTCTCTCACTCTTACTTCCTGTTTCTGTTGTGCCTGTAATTCAAAGGGTCAGCCTTGTCACACTGTGTCACACTGAATATCCCCGAGAACTACGTCAAGGGTACACGTGTCTGTGGAGTGCTCAGCCACTTGCACGTTAATTTCATGATCGGATCAGCTGGAACTCTCGACGTCGTAAGCGACGGAGTGCCAACACACACACATTTAAGTTGAATTTGCAGAATATTCAAAGCTTCGGATGAAATGCTTTTCGATATTTATTTCAAAAATCGTGTTCTAAGTTCAAATCCCGGAAGTCAAGCTTTGCTTTTCATCTTTGGAGTTTTAAAAAAAAAGTGGGAAAGTTCTTGTCTTCAACAGTTCAAATTCAAGCGTGCTCTACTTGGCTTGTAGCCCTAATTCGTTGCCTGGGTGCACACGCATTTACTCCTGCAACCTTGGCTGCCTTTAACTATGTCCACTCGGTTTGCTAATATTCAAATCAGCTCTCCAATTTGATGATAACTTTCTTCTTTCTTCACACTA
The DNA here is from genome assembly GCF_046866305.1 of Octopus bimaculoides. Classification (NCBI taxonomy): domain Eukaryota; kingdom Metazoa; phylum Mollusca; class Cephalopoda; order Octopoda; family Octopodidae; genus Octopus; species Octopus bimaculoides. Next base: position 15,761,280 of record NC_142936.1, on the reverse strand, counting down.
GTGTCGAAGGCCTTTGTAAGGTGTCATGAGCATTGCTCTCCCACTTGACTAAAAGAAAAAAGAAGGCTTCGATTTATTCTTCCCTGTATTCCTCTTTATCAGTTTTCTCTTCTTCCTTCTTTGCTTTTTGCTTTTGTTGTCGAGGGTCGTGGGTTACAGATGAACATGTCATTATAGCATAAATACATATGTCCACGTTTAGACATATATTGACACACACACACACACACACACACACACACACACACACACACACACACACACTAATCTGTAAATATACATACGCATGTTGGTTCTTCTGTAGAATGAGTTTGTGCAAAAAAACCACTCTTTTGATTGGCTTAAAGCTATTCACAAACACAGCTCTTTCTCTTGCCCTCAGACTTCTTATCATCTCTCTTTAACCTTTATACTGATACTACAACGGCTGTTGTTCATTAGAACTGCACGGTCTCATGCCAGCTCCACTTCAGAACTCTCAGTTCAAATCTTGCCGCTTCTCATTACCCATTTTGTATCCAACATCAAAATACAGGCTTTGCTCTGGTCACAATACTCACTTCAACCCCCCCCCCCCCGAGGGTCATCATTGGAATTCTCTCCCTGTACATGGCTTCCCTCCAATCACTGAATTGCTGTAGTTTTGGTGGAATATTAATGGCATATTTCGCATGTGCTGAAGTGCCTGCGTAGACTTTGGAGATTATTTCTTCCTCCAAACTTAGTTAAAAGAGTTATAGTCATGTTTATGAATATATATCTACTTGTTTCATTGTTATTTCATTAATATATATATATATATATTTCATTTTGGAACTCCGTTCATCTCGTGTATTCGAAAAATTATATATTTTGGTGGGGTGGATGGCGTATCCAAGATACTTCGATTGGTTGTCAACACATCTTTCTGCTCTTCCAGTAGGGTTACTATGTATTAAACCAAATGTAAATACAACGAAATATTTCAGAAAATTAAATATTTAAAAGACAGTCATAAATTGTAATCTAGGTATAGGGTTAGACGTCCACGAGTTCCAAAGACCTCTGTTTTCAAAATCAACAAAACAAAATACAAAACCATAAAAAGGAAACATTTATCCACTAAAACTTCCTAATCAACCAGTTTTCTCGCAACGGTGAAATAGCAATACTTGATGACCAGACGTATGACTAGTGTCGGATGTTAATTTAATAGACGTGTCATTAAACGTGTCATTCCGTCTCTCTCTTTTGACTCATTAAAATCATTATACAATCATTAAAGTTTAATTATATATTTTTTCATAAATGAGGCTGATTGAATGAAACAGATTATTCCCAATATATTACAGACATGTTAATAGAAACTATCACCATTAAGTCCAATCAATATTTCTTAAAGAGGTAAGAAACGCTTTATTGTTTAAAGTTATTACTTTGACCTAACGCCGTTAACCAAAACAAAAATACAAATAGCAGGACCAAATTGATATAATCACGCTTCCAACGTTAGACCACAAAAAACAAATCAGTCCTACTAAAATAACACCGTGTGTGCATGTGTATGTTTATGTGTTTGGGTGTATATATCTGTGTGCGTATGTATGTGCTTGTGTGTTTGTTTCTCCAGCTTTGACATTGATTTTCAACGATAATTTGACCGTCATCATCCTGACATCTTTTTGCAATAAAGTGCGTGTGTGTGAGTGTCTGCGTCTGCGTGTGTGTGTATGTGTGTGTGTGTGTATGCGTGTGTGTGTATGTGTGTGTGTGTGTATGCGTGTATGTGGTTGGACGTGCATGTATGTCGTTGGACGTGCGTGTATGTGGTTGAACGTGCGTTTGAGTGTGTATCAACTGATTTAATATAATAGTTCCTCTACTTGAAAATTACTATCATTTTATTCTATTTCCTCTGAACTGTATATAGCGGAGAATTTCTTATTTCATAGAAACGTTATGATAAACGTTTCATATTCATTTTAAAGAAATCATACAAATGAGTATTTATTTATTTGTTTGACCTATATTCATATACAATGTACGATATTCATTTTATCATAACTGAAAATCATTCATCCTTCACGGACCCTCCGACGGTTTCTTTTGCATGAGTGTCAGTGCTTTCTCTATCAAGAAATCTATTTTTTTTAATTACTTATCGTTGGCGCCGTTTTCTGTTCATATCAGATTTAAGTTTTACTAACAATACACTATTAACCGTTTATTAAACACTGTAGTGTCTATACAGATATTTTAACTTTTCAGTATATGTCTATTACGGATTTTTAAAAAAAAAACGAGAGGAGCAAAAATGCTCTCGATGAAAGGCGTTGGGGTTGAGGAAAAATAGACATGGAAACGTCAAAGAGGTGGTATTCCGTTATTCCCAAAGCAAATGGAAAATATGTATGTTGTAATGTTATTACAATTGAGGCTATGGGAATTGCAATAAAACAAGTAAAATAACCGATTTATTCTTATATGCAGTTCCAAGTTGGAACGGTTTTCACATTGAAATCAATAAATTTTGGTCTCAATTACTCGTTAAAATATGTCGATTTTCCTCAACTAATCGTTTTCTGTCAAAGCAAATGAAAACATCGTATATACATATTGTTTAGTACTTATTTATTTCTACTTTTATTCTGCGTTTGCTTGTTATCAACTCTCTTCGTCGTTAACAGCAACGTCAACTACTGCTGAAGAAATCGAGAACGTCTACACTCGTATACATAATTGTATTGTACATCAGGAAAGATTACTTAATTTGTGCGTCTTAATTGCTTAAGTAACAGAGCCACACATGAATGAATTCGTGTAATGTTGTAGCATTCAAGGTTTGTGCTTTTAGTTATGATCTTAAACACAAGAGTTTATAGAGACAGGCCCTTTCAAATTCATTGCAAGATTATTTTTGGCTTAAGATATTGAAGTAAAAGTGATAAACTCTAACATACAAAAGAAAATGTCTTCGTAGGGAGAAAAGCGTAGGTTTGTGATATGTCAGAGGTAATGGCATTTACTAGATATTTATCACCAAATGTCGTTCCACTTCGGATTGCCGGATCGATCATGTCATACATTTCTGGAACATTGATGAGTGAGTACCTTACTTAGGTGTTCTTGAGAGAGAAATCCATGGTGAGGGAGAAAATGTTTTGATTTATTACATCTTAACCGACGTCTTCCACGCTTAAAATCCTAAAGTTTTCAAGCTTGTTGTTTAGAAAGTAAATATCAGGCTTTAAGTAAAATAAATAGTGGAGTTTTAGGTAAAATAAAGAGTGGAACTTTTCATTTCTCTGTGTATATATATATATATATATATATATATATATATACACACAGAGAGAGATTTCAAATTTTGGCAGAGGCCCAGCAAGTTCGGTGGTGGGGTTAAATCAATTACATCGACTCCAGTGCGTAACTGGTATTTATTTTATCGACCTCAAAAGGATGAAAGGTAAAGTCGACCTCGGCGGATTTCAAACTCAGAACTTCAAGGCGGTCGAAAAACCGCTAAGAATTTTGTCCGGCGTGCGTGCTAACTATTCTGCCAGCTCAGCGCCTTGATATATATATATGTGTGTGTGTGTGTGTGTGTGTGTGTGTGTGTGTAGTGGCACCAGAAATAAACTGTTAATATTACTAAAATAACTAAAATTCGATTTCACTTCCGGTAAGGTCGAATGTTTCTAGACTTTTCTCATTATTACCTCTCAACGTCCCAAAGCACGAAAAGAAAAGAAAAACTGTCTACTGCTCGCAAACATATTACATTTATCAGTTTAGTAAGTGTGAACGGTGTCACTTCGAAAATATAGATCTTTCATTCGTATATTTACGATAATAATTAATGCAAAAATTGACACTTCATTGATAATTTATGGATTTAAAACTCTGCTAGGCGACAAGATGCTTTCTAGATTTTTTTTTATCTTTTTCTTTCTTTTCTCTTTTGCTTGTTTTTAACGTATCACCAGATACTAGACGTCTAGAATTCTGTAAATTTCATTACATTTAGTCTTTTCCATTATTCTCAAATTATATAAATAGTATATAATTCGTATTCTATTTTGAAATCTATGGCTATTGTTAGTAATTAGCAGAAAACAAAATGGCAACATTCGCAAGAGATAAGGATTTAGCAGCAGAGCAAGTTATGCAAGAGATTATTATGGACACCGATGATAGCGAGGATGAAACATCAGAGAGAAGAAAAAAAGTTTTCTACTTTTGTTCAGCGTATCTGCCCTGCGGTTCCCATCATTTTAGCTTATTTACTTCATGAACTGGAAGGAGCCCAGTCCCCATACCCTCCTAAGTTGGCGTGATCAATGCCATTGAACATTTGTTAGATAGCTCCTACAGAAAAGACATGAGCAGAGGGGGATTTCAGAGTTCTACGATGGTTTGGTTAGGTGTTGTGAAACGGGAGTGCCTGAGTAAAATTGGCATGAGTCTAGCAAACTCTAAAATAAACAGACCATTTTAGAAGCGATAAAAACACAGAGACGAGACTGTACGCCTGAGAGGCAGAGGCTGGTGCCAGTCAATAATTGAAGCCAATCAGTCGAGTAGTCCTGTACTAGATGCAGTCTAGGCTGTCTGCATGTGCAGTGACTTTATCGTCTTAGATGCGACCGCAATGCTCCACTGTGGTCCTCATCTGAATTTTGTATAGTATCAATGAAATATCTTCCGGCCATGAAATTGTGGACCAATAGTTGGAATGCAGTCTTAGCAGTGTTAAGGAAGTGCTTTCGGTAGAAAAGATCCTTGTTAATAGAAAGTATCAACAATTCGGACAATTTTGAGGGCTGTGGCTGAGTGCTGGTCATGATTAAGTGAGATTGTGACGCGTTGATGCTTTCTTGAGTTGTAGCTATCGAATTTTTTCACTGTAGGAAAAGTCTGCAGGGTCTCTATCAACAGTCAGTATGAATTTGGTGCGTGTTGTTGAGGTTGCGAATGAGTAATGCATGGGTGGAAATATTGGAGCTGCATGAAGGTCAGTAGTATCTGAGTAACGTTGGGCGTTGTTGGGTGTGGCCCCAAATAACTCAATGAAGATAAGTCAGAGAACAAGGAAGAAAATCGAAATTGGTGGCACGCTGGAGTTGATAGAATAGCGATGGTGTGGTCAGATTGGAAGCTACAATCCAAGATTTGATTCACTTAGTATGATTGCATCTGTGATGGATAGTAGTTCGTGGATTATTCGCTCATACAAAAGTATATTTTATTCACTAGGTTCTATGCAAACAACTGTGCCGAGAATTACAGAATAGACATTCAGTAAAAGTAAATAAAGCTGTATTTTGCTTGGCTTTTCTTGAAATTTCTAACCGCGTTTAAATGCAATTCTGAAAGTAACTTCGAATTCAAGTGTCAGAACTGAAGAAATGAGGACGAAAAGGAAAACGCGCAATCATATGTATTTACAACTACCAAATGAATACTTGATATACCAAGTATCCTGTTTTTGAACCGATCGATGTAAATGATTGACAGCTTTCAGAAAAATGTTATCGATCACAACCAATCGGAAGTCCATATTTGCTGTTTTAACTGCCGGAAGAAATACTAGTGAATATGTTCTTGGAAAATCATTTGACACCATTAATGTTTCGTACTTAGAGGCAAGTTATTTAATGCTTCGTTCTGTAAATTATTTAGCTTATAATCACTGGCCATACTTTGATCAGCTCATCATAGTAGAACTTCAAATGGAAAATAGTATTAACATGAGAAGTGGACAACGGTCTTGTACCAGTCCTGCGCATATAATTAATTACATAGCCATTAATATGAAAATGAAAATTTGTTGTCATATAAGCAGATAATTGGCAAAATTGCTGTTATAATTGCAGTTATCATTGATGAATCAACAAGCTTGAACATTAAGCTAGCCCTAATGGTTTATTTGAAACGTAGAAGTATTACGGCGGGTAATCCCCATTTTAATAGACCTAATTTAACTTCCTACTCAGAAAACTGCGACTATGTCTAAGCATCTACTGAACTGTCGCATCAACCATTGGTTTAACTTTTAGTTGAAAAAGAACCTTGTATCATTTGCTGTGATGAAGTCAAAGCAATGGCGATGCAACAATTATTAAGGGACATTATCGTGATGTGGTAATTTGGCATGGTCTTAATTAAAAATTAGAAGTTGCAGAAAGTAATCCTATGTGAAACGTTTTTGAAATTAATAATTTTCAATATTGTTGTTGTTGGCACTCCGTCGCTTACGACGTCGAGGGTTCCAGTTGATCCAATCAACGGAACAGTCTGCACGTGAAATTAACGTGCAAGTGGCTGAGCACTCCACAGACACGTGTACCCTTAACGTAGTTCTCGTGGATATTCAGCGTGACACAGTGTGACAAGGCTGGCCCTTTGAATTACAGGCACAACAGAAACAGGAAGTAAGAGTGAGAGAAAGTTGTGGTGAAAGAATACTGCAGGGTTCGCCACCATCCCCTGCCGGAGCGTCGTGGAGCTTTAGGTGTTTTCGCTCAACAAACACTCACAACGCCCGGTCTGGGAATAATTTTCAATAATTTATGGGCAAATATTCTATTCTAGAAAACCTTCAAACGAAAGAGAATTGCTTCAATGTCTCTCTTAACCAGAATTTTAAATTTTTAAACGTGATCTGGATGTCAGAGGTGGGTATCAAGTTGGTTCCGAACAATTTCAAAAGTGTGTCAGAATTATGAAACCCTGTGTTTTCATTTTGACAGAGTATAGAAAGGTGAGATTGGATCCGCGAGTGAGAGAAAAAGACATATGGAGAAATGTTGAAGAGACTCTCTTTAGAATAGTTTTTATTGGATTTAGCTTTAACATATGACACGTTGCATGAACTTGATTTATTGTCAGAATGTCTATGTCTACAGAAACGCACTACTACCATTGTTTATGCAAACAAATTAATCCAATAGAGAATTAGATTACTGTAAGAATTGAAAGAGAAGCCTGACACAAAATCTCTAGAAGTTCACGAGGCATTTCAAAAGGAGAAGTTTGAAACAAAATTACTTGAACAAATAACAACTCACTTGTCTCCATTGATCATATAGTTTCTTATTAAGTCTTATAACACAATTTGCAGCATTCTATGTTTACAACAACGCCCTTGAAAGGTTCACAAACTTCTTAACCTCAAACTATCTAGAAACCAATATAAAATGAAACGTGTGTCCTGATAAATGTAATATCCAGTTGAAATACTACCTAATTAAGGAGAAACTGCAATGTCATTGCTCTCCAAGAGGTTTCAGGGTTTTCTTCATTTATATTGAATGTCGTCTATAATTATGCGATGGATCTTCGAAGCGTATACCCCAAGGTTTGCGTCCAATACTGAGCAGTTTATGATTTATTCCAGTAATACTGTTCAGTGTGTGGAGGCGCAATGGCCCAGTGGTTAGGGCAGCGGACTCGGGGTCTTAGGATCGCGGTTTCGATTCCCAGACCGGGCGTTGTGAGTGTTTATTGAGCGAAGACACCTAAAGGTCCACGAGGCTCCGGCAGGGGGGCGTGGCGAACCCTGCTGTACTCTTTCATCACAACTTTCTCTCACTCTTACTTCCTGTTTCTGTTGTGCCTGTAATTCAAAGGGTCAGCCTCGTCACAGTCTGTGTCACGCTGAATATCCCCGAGAACTACGTTAAGGGTACACGTGTCTGTGGAGTGCTCAGCCACTTGCACGTTAATTTCACGAGCAGACTGTTCCGTTGATCGGATCAACTGGAACCCTCGACGTCGTAAGCGACGGAGTGCCAACAACAACAACAGGAGGATAAACCTTAATTACATTAGATCTCCTTCACGAATAGAGAGCGCGGGGTGAAAAGAGACAGATGGGGAGCTTAAAGTAAAGGAAGAAGTATTTATAGAAGTATGTCAATAACTACAACGAGACAAGGAAGGAAACTACATTCGTGCTTGACCGACAAAACTTAGCAGCCAAATCATTATCGGACGAAATGAGTAGGATGATCTCGTAAGTACTACCATATGTCTGAATAATACATGTGCTGCTCTTGGTTGAAACGTTTTCTTTTAAAAGTCCAGGCTACCGTATGTGAACTGTTGTTAAACAATAACAGCTGACTCAAGATTATTCTGTACTCACAAACAATTCTAGTTCCAGAAAAAATAATAGAGCCATTCCAGAAAATGTTTTCGTATCACTAAATTATCAATGAGAAATCAAGTATTCAGATTAATTCCAGTGGTAAACATATTATGTATGTAAATATATTGGTCGACATCAAATTGACTTCGATTATCGAAAATGATTGTAGAAGACTTTTCAAGGAATATGCTAAGGGAGTTCAGAAATGAGGATAATGAATAAAAAGATTAAACTGATGTTGTTTATTTTTGTCTTTGTTGTTTTGTTTACGTATATAGTATAGTACCTAGCTTTTTATCGGTTGCACTTAACGTAAGGAGTGGCTGTGTGGTAAGTAGCTTGCTTACCAACCACATGGTTCCGGGTTCAGTCCCACTGCGTGGTACCTTGGGCAAGTGTCTTCTGCTATAGCCTCGGGCTGACTAAAGCCTTGTGAGTGGATTTGCTAGACGGAAACTGAAAGAAGCCTGTCATATAAATATGTATATGTATATATATATGTGTGTGTGTGTTTGTATGTTTGTGTTTGTCCCCGCCAATATCGCTTGACAACTGATGCTGGTGTGTTTACGTCCCCATAACTTAGCAGTTCGGCAAAGAGACCGATAGGATAAGTACTAGGCTTACAAAGAATAAGTCCTGGGGTCGATTTGCTCGACTTAAGGTGGTGCTCCAGCATGGCCGCAGTCAAATGACTAAAACAAGTAAAAGAGTATATCTCCGGTAATGTGAGGTGCAACAAAACTTATAATCTTCGACAAACCTTCTTACCACACGGCCACGCCTGTTTATATTCTGTTATAATTTTGCGTCGAGTAATCACTGATGTCTATATCTGTTCATGAAAAGAAATCGCTCCGTCTTAAAGTGACGACATTTAAGTTGGCGACGATTTAAGTTGACGGCAATCAATTAAGATAAACAACAACGTAATCGAGATTAAAGATAACGAAATTGAGGATGATGATTGCGAGTTCGAGATCGGGTTTGATAAGATTTTGATTGAAAATGACGAATCTAAGGAGGAAACCCTTTGTATCGTTAAAAATTATAATACAATGATAAAAGTTAGCCGGAAGACAAATACAAAGAGAAGTCTCAGCGAGTATGTAACACATTTATAATGGAGGGATATTGGAATGCATTATAATGTTTATATTTCAAATAACCGACAGTTTCTGTTGAAGCATCAAATTTCATGCGTCCTGCAAACCTTTTTACATGTGTGTGTGCGCGAGTATGTAAGCATTTATAATATACACACACGCGTAGACCGCACGTTTCTCTTTACTGTAATCGAGAATTCAGCGCACAGTAGACTAAACTATGTATTATATAATTTAGTCTAATGTGCGCTGAATTCTCGTTACACTTTTCATGTTGCTTCAGATTACAGTAAAGAAAAACGTATGGTCCAAGCGTGTATGTATGTATATATATATATATACTTCGGTATATGGTGAAGCAAATATTTGCTGATCCCTTAATTATGTTTATATATATATAGATAGATAGATAGATAGATAAATAAGTGTGTGTGTACATACTCGCACACACACACACACACACACACACACACACACACGTGCTTATTTACATACAACTCTAAGTTTATGGGAATGTAAAGTTTAAAGATCACTCCAATTTAACTCTATTATAGATGTGTCATATATTCCCTGAGTCATTCTATTGTACGTGACTTCGCATTAACTATCATTTTTGTGTAACTATTATTTTTGTAATTGTACGCTGCATTTTCACCCCAAAATTCGTCATTATCAAAATAAATTCGCCATCGTCAACCCCAGTTTCGTTTTCATCAGGCTCGGTGACGTTGTATATCTCGACTTTCTCTAGTTCAACTTAAAGTTTGTCGTCATCATCATCATCATCATCTCTCTCTCTCTCTCACTCTATATATATATAATAAAGTAAAGTTGTGGAATACCGTACGAGTGGAAATATATATGAAAGAAGGTTTGAAAATGCACTTATTTTTTTAAAATATTTATTTACTTAACCGGTTTCACTTTTTTAGAAAAAGATTATCATAAGTCTTTGAGAATAATAAAAAATGTTAAAAAACAGTTTGAGTATTAAAATGCATATATACATTCTTTGATGATAAAATATATTTAAAGTATAAAGCTTTGTATGAACTTTGTAGTGTTACATACTGATTGTCACACACACGGGTGTGTATGATTGTGTATAGAAGAATATATTACTCAAAGAATTTCCAACATTGTCTGATTTTCACGTTTTATTTACAATCTTATAATGGAATGTTAGAATATTAAATGTCCATTCTGATTGAACTAGTTCTTTCATGCATTAAACTATACAATCTTCAGGTTCATGTAGTAGTGGTGACAGTTATGTTTTAATATGTACATATATATATATATATATATATATAGAGAGAGAGAGAGAGAGAGAGAGAGAGAGTTTGGATCAATAAGTATCCGGACTGTACAGAAAGCACAGAGAGTGAAGCCTCCTAATACATTAAGTTTTAATGTTCTGGCTCACTTGGTCTGTTTACAGCAGAGCTTTGAGTAACGTGTATAACCTATGATCGTCGCATTGACCATGACAGAGAAAGTTGACCTGGAGATACCTATTCAGAAGCCTACGCAAAGTTGGAGAAAGTGCGTGGAGAGGAGTGTATGAGTTATACACAAGCGCACAAGTGGTTCAGATGTTTCCAAGATGGTCGAAAAAAAAGTCGATAGTGATGAACGTTCTGGGAGATCCGCAACCAGCAGAACTGAGAAAAACATCGCAGATGTACGTACAACTGTGAGAGGAAGTCTTCGACTCAACATCTATGAGTTATCAGAGGATGTGTAGATTAGCTATGGTTCAGTTCAGTTCATTATACCTGAAGATTTGAGTATGAGACGCGTGTCTGCCAAGTTTGTGTCAAAACTGCTTTCAACTGACCAAAAAGACACTCGAGTTTCAGTTGCACAAGAGATCCTTCGTTGTGTCGAGGACAATGAAATCTTTCTGAAAACTTTGCGTAGGCCTCTGAGCAGGTAACGCCAAGTTTTTGGCCAAATTTTATGAAGATTCTCTGCTCAACTTTCTCCGTCATGGTCAATACGCCCATCACACGTTAGGTTACCTCTAAGCACTACTGTAAACAGCGGAAGTGAGAACGTTAAAACCTAGTGCGCATGCACAGCAGAGGTCAAGGTCAATATGTGCCAAGCGGCTTTACTCTGCGTGCTTTAACTTCGTTATTATGGCAACAGTCCGGATACTTATTGATCAGACTGGATTCTCTTGTCGAAGCCGTCGTATATGCGTTCAGCTTTTGCCGAACGACTCGCACAAATGATTTGTTTAATCATCAAATGTATGTGCTATACATTAGCTTACTCCCAGCACCAAATCGACGTTGCCTGAAGAGGAGCATGGTGTACCACGTGTCAAGTGTCAAAGTGATCTCAGCGTAACGTGACATGAATTGTTTTGCTCAAGAACACACCACCTGGTCTAGGTATTGAAACCACGACGATCTAGGCCATGCGTCCTCATATACATACATTCACACATAGTCATTCATTCCCTGATTAATGATTTTCTAAAAGGACATTCCTTGTATGCATATATAACATGTAAACCTTTGTAATTCCTATTAGCAAATGATACGCGTGTAATGGAGAATAACTAATACCAACATATTTCCATTTATTTGTTCCATTATACAATATATAAACACACACACACACACACACACACACACACACACACACACACACACACACACACACACACACACACACACACACACACACACACACACACACACACACACACACACACACACACACATATATATAGTGAGAATTTACAAAAAAACAAAAGACGAAAACGGTTGTAAACAACAAACAGATGTATTAGTTTCACGCTCGGGAAGTGAGAAAGTCTTTTACGTTTCGAGCCTACGCTCTTCGACAGAAAGGAACAGAGAAATAAACAGGGAGAGAAAATAAACGGACTGAGATAATGCACATGTGTCTGTGTGTTTACACAAATATGTGTAAATGCATATTTATTTACAGAGAAGTGTGAATGTATGTTTCGCTAATTCTGTAAAACGTTTCAAATGCATTGTTCTCGTTGATATATAAAGTGCCATCTACATTTATCTGGTACTTATGCAATCGGGCCCTATTGCCGAACCGCTAAGTTATGGAACCTAAAGAAACAGTTCTACAATCGCTAGTAGTACAAACAGAAACACAAGTGCACGAACATACGCACACTCACAGACAGACAGGCAGGCAGACATCAAGGCTTTCTACACAGTTTCCGTCAACCAAATTCGCTCGCGAAACATCGCTCGGCTCGAGGCTAAAGTAGATAACTCTTGACCAATGTACTGCGCAATGGTATTGAGCACGAGAGCACGTGGTTGCAAAACCAGCTTTTTAACCACCCATCTATGTTTGCGAGAATATATACATATATATTCTTATATGTGTATACATATATGTACGTAAATAACTTTATACAGATAATATTATTCTACATACAAGCATGTATTTCAGTATGACTGTGTCTATATGTCTGTTTCTGTGCGTACAACTCCTTTATAAAGCATTCATTCTTCAAGAATATTAATTTACGTACGTGACAATTTTTAATATTTTAATGGAAAAATCGATATCAAATGTATGAAATTTCCGCTGTTATGTATATCAATGTTTGTGTTTATAACGGAATAATCTGTGAACGTGCTTATGTATGGAATTATGCAATTTTTTTAATGTATGTATTTGTATTCTCGTATGTATATAGACATTGATATATATCAATCTGTATTCAGGTATGTGTAATCGAACGCATGCATAATTCGTACTTATATACATCCGTACATACACATGTATGTATACCCACTGAAATATCGCAAGGTGAGAAATCCAAATAGTTATTAAGCAGAAATTATTATTATTATTATTATTATTATTAAACAATTTCTTCTTAAACAAAGAAATTGTCATTGTCATTATGATTATTATTATTATTATTATGTTGAGAGGTATTCTTTGGAGTTTGAATAATTCCCCTCTGGAAACATGGGTCTTTCGTTCATCATCCTTAATCATACCTTATTCAGGGAACTTTTGAGTGGAATGGAATACTCGACCCGAAGAAAATTCTAACTGGGTCCCACCTGCTAGGTCATGTACTGTTTATCTTGATACTAGATCATTTCCCACACATATGGTCGTGATGCATGTGCCTGATGTACCCTTATCAGATGGGTTGTCATGGTGGGTGTACTGGGTTTCGTATATTTGTACCCCAGTGTCATTTTGATAGCATACACTGCTCTCTCACTCAGTACTACTAATAATAATGATTTCAAACTTTGTCACAAGGCCAGCAAGTTCGAGGGAGGGGAAAAGTCGATTACATCACTCCTAGTACGCAACTGGTACTTATCGACCCCGAAATGATGAAAGGCAAAGTCGACCTCGGCGGAATTTGAACTCAGAATGTGAAGACGAACGAAATGATGCTAACGATTCTGCCAGCTCGCCACCTTGATAGCAACAATAATAATATGAAATTAAGATGCATTGGCAGAATCATTAGGCAATATTGTTGCGGCTTTTTACATTCCTCTACAGGACCATAGAATAATTACAGAACTTTGTCTTACAGTGGGTATTGAGATGAATAAATTAAAGCTCAACATCCAATGTAGATGACCCAGCTGTTTAGACGTCGAAGGAAAGCCCAACTGAAATATTTCTGTACAGAAAGTTAAACAGAACAAAAGTAACAATAAATTATGAATGATGTCGGTCCTACATCAACACCGGGCACAACTGATGAGTCAGTAAAGTTAATTACCCTAATTGCCTTCATTATCAAGAATGAGTCACGAGACCTAAAATCCCCCTCTCCCCGTCATAACAGGCAGTGTCAGTCATAGTAACAACAGTTAAAACTAACGGCCACGAATACCACCATCAAAGCAGTAATACTGCACTTATTTATGAGGATTTGAACCAGGTAGAGATTCTCAGGCATAATCAGAATTCTTTAGAGTTAATTAAAACGAAGAAGGACCCATCAGCAAAATCAAAAAGATCTTTAAAAATTGCGAAGCGGTTTAGAAATGGGAAGAACAAACTCTCTGCGGTATGACTTATGAACGAGAAACAATATTACAAGAGATAAACTATCCTCCGACGAGTATTCGCAGTAAAAATAAAGTTCTCAGAGTATACACAAAGAATGTTGAAATCAAGTACGGACAGAGACAGAAATTGGATTACATCTAAAACAACAAAAGGACAGGTTAATAGTTCAAACTTCAGATCGACTGTTCAAGAATTATGTTTCAAACCCAGTAGACGTAGCGCCTCACTTGCTCGATGCTGCTCGAGAACAACTCACAGGACAGTTCTGAATTTCTAAACTCCTACTGATAGACGAAGTTAGCTCTGTATGAATACAATCAGAAGTACCCTGATCAACACAAGCGGATATTTATACATAAACATTTCGTCTTAATTATTGTGTTTTATCATAAGTAGTTTCATGTGTTGTCTTAAGGACATACAGGTTTGCCTTATGTAGCTGTCTCTAAATCCTGAGCATGCAACAGCATAGATTTATTTTCGGATGCACAGGTGAAGCTACTTTTGATTGTGCATAGTTGCCTTGTTTAAAACGGATCTCTGATCCTTCTGAGAGATTTAAACATATATCACAGTGGGATCTTCCGCACATTTTTAGTGTTGGTTTTGTTCTCATTGGGTGAAGTTTGGGCTTTCTTAAATTTTCTTTTATTAATTTGGGCTGACTTTTGCTTTTTCAGCGTCGGTATGGTTTGAAATATGATGTTGTAAACTTCTTTGTTTTTAGGTTGAAATGTAAAGTATAATTTCCTATTCCTATATATTTCTTTGTTTTCTTTATCTTAGTCCCTGGATATTGATTTTCATGGCTCGTTGTATTCCAGGATCGATTAAAGGATGTCCTTAAGACAACGCATAAATCACAAATTAAAATACTGGAATATAGTTAAACAGAATGCACTGAACATATAAACACATGTGCCGGTTTGAAGCAAGCAACTTTCACGTTCTACTCCTTATACTAATTTGCTGATTGCTCAAAGCAACGACTTAAATCATCTTAAAAACAATTGAAATCAGTAGCATATTTTCATAATAATGTCGATATTTTCCTTCTTCTACTCATGATAAAATTCTCAAAGTATTTTTTCAATACAGACTTATAGGTACACGCACACTAATACACATACACACATACACACAAAACCTTAACGTGTTTTGAAATACTTATGAGTTGGTGTTTATTGTTCTATGTATCTACGAATGGCTGCTTACAGTGTGTAAGTGAATTGGTGGTTGCAGCTGTATATATATCTGTGTGTGTGTGTCTGTGTGTGTGACATTTAGGGGCGTATGTATGGATGTGTATAGCTGCATATTCATATGAATAGTTTATAAATACATACGCCTGTATGTGTGTGAGTATCTGAAGGGATATTATCAACTGTATATATATATATATATATATATATATATATATATATATATATATATATATGTATGTATGTATAATATGTGTGTGAATGGATTGTGTATTTTTTGTGCGTATATGCATGTGCATATAAATGGATGTTAAATGCTGTGTGTGAATGGGCATCAATTTGTATGTATGTATGTTTGCATCTAAATTTATACGTTTGAATATGTGTGAATATTTCTTTATAGGCGTGTACTGTACCTATGTATTTGAATGGTGTTAATAGCTGTATATGAGTGTGAATGGATGTGTATAGGACTGTGTGTCTGTATGTATTGTGTGCGTAGCTGAATGGGTGTTAATAACTATATTTTTTTATTTATGAATTTATGAGTGTGAATATTTTTTATGGGTATGTATATATGAATGGGTGTTAACTGCTGTATATATGTACAAATAAATGTTCATGAGTATGCGCATGTTCTTCGCTGTATCTGTATGGATGTTTATAGCTGTATGTGTGTATCAATGAATCTTTATAGGTGTATGTATATCTGAAAACGTATATGCATGAGTATCTATAGCCGAATCTGTATTTAAAGCTGTATGTATGTGTGAATGGATGTTTAAAGATGCATGTATAGTTGTCTATAGCACTTTATATATGAGTGTCTCTAGTTACGTACATATATGAGTGTCTCTAGTTACGTACATATATGAGTGTCTCTAGTTACGTACATATACGAGTGTCTAGCAACGCAGAGGCATTATAGTGTCGTGTGATTCAAAGTTATGATGCGTCAAAACGTAAACCAATATAACTGGCTTAGTTAAAGGAGACAAAGTAAAATGCGCAATGAATGATAGAATGGATTATGGAGCTCAAAGTGAGATTCAATTGAACTGTAAGTAGAATTTTTTTAAATAATTCGCGTATTAATATTGTTTCTTTTGTTGTCTTCATAATTACTATTTTACGTACTAATTTCAAATTACGCGAATGAAAACATGTAAACACTGCATTTCCTTCTTCTGGAGTCGATAAAATGGTTAAATTACTCGAGGGTTTAGTCCAGATATCCAGGTGGGGAAGAACTGGAGTGAGGTGACGAGCAGAGTGGCTAATCGAGGGAAAATTGTCTCTGAAAGGTGGGGCAAAGTTGGCGAATTCATACACCATCTCCGTTATATATTACCGCCTGACCGTCATGCTCTGCTCCAGTTTACGTCTGACCAAATTGGAGCGCATACTCTCCCGCTTTCTGTGGAAGGGACGCTTTCCACTAGTCAGACGTTCTACTTGTCAGCATCAGCTGAATGGAGGACTAAGAATGCCGTGGCTGATGATGACTGAACATACTCTGAGGCTACAATATCTCCAGCGCTTCCTTGTTGGTAAGCAAGTGTGCTTAGACTCACCTTTCCGCAGCTCGTCTCTTTGACTGAGCTGCAGTCCGGGATCAAGCATAAACCGAGGCAGGGCGCCTGCTACCTAAAATGACGTAAGACGCTCAGAGTCCTCTATCAGCATTGCAATGCGGCAGGTGGAAGTCCCACTTTAGCATTCTATAGAGGATTAGTGGTTTGCACGTGCGATGAAGTTCATTGAGAGACTTTGGGCGTCGATGAGAATCAGCTGGCTGGTCTGTTCTGGAGGACACTCGGGCTGGTGCCCAAGGATAATTTCCCTGGCCTGGCAGTGCTAACGGAGGGCATTACCAGTTCGGGTTAAATTCTACAGGCATAAAAGTGACGTCAGTCAGGCTTGCTCAAGATGCTCGTTAAGTGACGAAACTGTTCTGCACACTTTGGTCCAGTGCCCAAGTATTCCTGACCAGTAGGTTTATGTCGAACATCTGCTGTCACGTGTAGGACGGATCTGGTTATCGGCTGACTCTATTGGGAAGATCGTCCTGCTACCTTCCTTTAGTCTGGAAGGACAGACAGTGTTTATTTGCCTGGTAGCCTCGGGAAAGAGGTTGTGTGGGGGACCAAACTGAAAGGGCTGAAGGCGGATACTTTCCTTTTTGACCAAAACCTCAACTTTTTCCAAGTTACACTTGAAAAGAAAAGTGAGAATAGAAAAGGAAGAATGCACCTGTAAATTGGATGAAAATGATGTGACGGCACTTGCACTAGTGGTAAGGGCAACCGTGGTTCTGTGGGGTTTTCACGTGCAGCCCTAGGAACTTGCCCGCTTTTGAGGAATTATTCATCGTTATAAGTTATATTATCACCGTTTTTCTACTTCTTTCTCGCTTCTTTATGTAACCCCACATTGTGTTGTCCATACCGTTCGCAACGTTTTGGTTGTAAATAAAGACAGTATTATTATTATTATTATTATTATTATTATTGTTCAGTAGTTTTATTTTTATAACGTGCTTTCATTTCACTACCGAGCGCAGCTCATTGTGCCTCGGGTATGAGCTGTGGTTTGCTGTGGTGCTCTTATGGTTACTGTATTGAAAGTGTTTTGCGTAGGATGTGTGCAGTGCCCAGTAGTGGAATTTTCTGTGTTATATATATTTGTAAGTCACTATTATTATTATTATTATTATTATTATTCGTTCAGCTACTTTATACCAGTTTCCAAAATACAATCTTTATATTTCTGAAATGTGTATTACATTCTTTTCTGGTAGTGTACGCTTATCTTTCTATGCTCTGTTAAGGGATTTATTGTGACGTTTATGGTGTTATTTTGATATATCGTTTCTATAATGTACAGAACATGTACAATGTGAATTGTTTATGTATAATAGTGTATGATAGATGATGATTGTACCATGTATGTACTGTGTGCGCTGCATATACTAATGCGTAGTATTCTAGTATTTATTTAGAATATGTGTTGTATCAATTATTGATGGTTGTGGTATGTATTGTATTACCGGCTACTGACTACGTGATTTGTTATATTGATGTGTGGCGATCGTGTAAAATATTGCTCTATGTTGAATTATTTTATTGGAAAATGATTGTATTGAGTATGTATTGTGAAAAATGCGTATTATGTAAGTTAATTTATGCTATTAAATTATTAAAAGTATCTTACGTAATATTCGTATAACAATAAGCTCTGCTTTGGTTGTTATATTTTCATTTATGTTCATTTTTATTATTTTATTATATCTATCCTCAAATTATTGGTACTGTCTTCACTTTCATACAACCTCACACGTATTGCAGTATTTGATAGTTTTTCCAACTTTTCATGACAACATTTTGGTTAAAGAGATCAGAGTACAGTCGATGTAACTATATCTGGATAGTTTACTTTGATCTTCTTTGTCAGTCAAGGTAGGCATGCTACATAAGACTGTAACTAAACTGTTGTCATGTTGTGCATTTGTCATCTGACATATACGAGGGGTTACTGGAAAGTTCCTGGCTTTAAAGGTATCGGGAAAAGCCTGGTTATAGGGTCAACGTTTCGAGTTCTTTTACATGGCTTAGAAAAACTGAAGGGCCGCCACAATAAGTGTGTAAATCTGAGAGAGGGATATGTTGAATAAAATTATAACCAAGTAACCCTCCTTATATTTTTTTACCCAAGGCTAGGAACTTTTCGGCACCCCTCGTATATATATATATATATATATATATATATATATATACAGTTGGCCCAAAGTCACCCGACAGTAAATCAAAATTCCATGAAAACTTAATATTCATTTGTATTTATTCATTCCAATTATGAACGTTTAATAATTGAATGTTGTGAGTTAAAAACACCGCTTTTTTTTTCAATATCTGTCTGATTATTAAGGAAGCTTGATATAAAATGATTTTTGGTTTTTATCTTGAAATTAAGTGGGGGAGCTTGATTTACTGTCTGGTGACTTTTAGCCAACCCTGTATATATACTTCTATCCGTTTTATGTAGAAACGTGGGTATTTTGCCCCGTAGACATAGTTGCTCACTCGAATATGTCTGCGACTACATCGAAAGCTGGAAAGCACATGGCAACCGGAAATGATGTCACTAATTTCCAGGTGTCTCTTCGTACTAATTGAATTGTCTGCACTTGGTGTTAGTATCTTTTCTCCAGTTTGTTTTTAGTGTTTTCTTTTTTATTTTTAACCCAATACCTTTCAGTTATTTTTTATATTTTGCTTTGAATTACTATCACTCAATCATATGTTGAAAAGTATTGGCCATTAGGTGAGTTTTCTCTTGATAATGTTCTTGGGTAAATTTCAGAATAACCTTTGGAATTTCTCGTTTGCTTTACTTTTAAACTCTTTGCGTTGTTTTACCATCATCTAATATATTTTTTTTTTTTTTTTAGTTACTTTCCGATTTCTGCTTTATTGTTTCCTTATATAAAAAGAAGAAATAATGATTTTTTTCTATCCGTTTCTTGGTTGCAGTTATCACTATGTTTTTGCTTGCTTCGAAGAATTTTTCAACTTCTACAGTTGATATTTTACAAGAAATTTCTCTTTGTACCAGAAACTGTCCTTGAATGAGCTTTTAGTGTTATTACTTCTTAACATTATCAGTTGTTTTCGGAAAAACAATTTACTTAACTTCTAGTCCGTCATGAGAAACCGAAGTATATAACAGTTATAGCTAGCATATTTGTACCTACGATCAATTATCTTTTATTCCTAACATTAAGTTCCGTTTTGATAATTATGAGTTTTCTGTAGTATTCTTTCCTAATTTTCTCCTTCCTTTCATTGTGCTGTATCTAAATCAATTCGTCTACTCCTAGAAATTTCTTTCGAAGGCGGTCGTCTAATCCTTTCATTTCATGTCTGCTGAATATCCCCGAGAACTACGTTAAGGGTACATGTGTCTGTGAAATGCTCAGCCACTTGCACGTTAATTTCACGAGCAGGCTGTTCCGTTGATCGGATCAACTGGAACCCTCGACGTCGTAAGCGACGGAGTGCCAACAAATCTAATTTAGCGTTCTTAATTTTAATTTGATTCTTCTTATAGCAGCTTTAGCCATTTGACTAATCTCATACCGATTAATATGTCGTAACCGCCCCTGCCCGTCACACTTTACTATGGTACTCAAATGTACCCTGACTATCCCGCAGCATTTCAACTCCGCAAAACCATCGCCTAAGCGTGAATGCATTACTCTACTCTCATGTCCTCCGGCACGATAAACTTGTTAAAAGGACCTTTATCAACTTTGCAGATTTCAAGTTTTCTCCATTTTTTTAACATGGTTCTGTAAACAGTTATCACGTGAAGAAAGCCTTCACATTCGCTGTCAATTTTACAGGTAACTCCAAAGTTTCTCTCACACTATCCGTAGCCACTTCAAATCAGTAAAACCATAGGCTTTGATAATGTCCATTCCTTCAAATAATGCGTCCTCGAATTAGACCTCATAATCACCAAACTTTTCAGTCTCTGCCCTTCTCTCTCTCTCTCTCTCTCTCTCTCTCTCTCTCTCTCTCTCTCTCTCTCCCCTCTCTCTCTCGTATTCTCGTGATATATCCCTACCTTTGGGAACACGCTACAACGTGTTCCATTTTCTAGAAGACCAACCCCTCTAACTCTGTTGACTACTGTCTTAACGCACTCTATTGCAATATTCCAGAATGGATGGGGGATATCTATTAACAAGCATATTTTCCAATCTCTCTCTCTCTCTCTCTCTCTGTCCCCCTCCCCATCTTTAATAACAACCAATACTGTTTTTTTTTTAAACAGATCTACTGCACACAGAGATAGACTGCAACTAGAAAACTCCAATGCTACAGAGTTGCACACAGTAACTCACTAACACACTTTGATCTCCAGTCAACAGTAGTGCTGTCTCTTCTCTTTGTCCTTTCTACTGTCATTACAATGACCTTTGTCCTTCGAAGTTGGCTTTTCTCGTGCCCCATCCACTCAGGCGCCCACGGGTCACTTGTTTATCTTCCTCCCATCACTTGTATTATACCTTAACCCCCACCCCAAACCCCGCAGTAAACGCTGAGACTAATGCTTTCTTCACGGAACATCGGCCCTTTGGAATTCCTTTCTTGCACATAACTTTAGCTGTTGTCTTAGCACAGTTTTATCAAAACGTTAACTATATCCATGTCATGAGTTTCGGAGGGCCTGCGATAACCATGTCCCCAGCTTCTTCTCCAAGACCGAATTTATAAAAATAAACGTATTGTGTAAGTTGTCATAACATTAAGAGTTTATTAAGCAGAATATCTGAGTATGTGAACTGGTTATTGAATTGAAAGTATCTTGTATGGGATATATGCTGTTTCTACTAGGGTTAGTTCTAATTGATTTTTGTATAAAATAGTAATCTGTCATGGTGTTTATGTTTTTGTTCCAATTATTTTCACATATTCAGTACTCCAATAATTGCTACCATTTCTGCTCTCATATCCCGAATCTTTGTTTCTGTATCGAAGTTGTATTTTTACAGCTTTCCGACTGTACATCGTTGTCTTTCATTATGATATCTAAGCGATTGACTTACATCTCTGCCAGTCTGAAACGATATATCTGAGATTATCACAGGTATCAGATAATGGATTTTGTTGTATACTTATTCTCAATTTTTATGCAGTCAATATGGAGTTCGATCAATATGAAGTGACTTTCAAACGAAAGTGACAGCATATTGGCCAATCGATATAGCTTATCTACCTCATCATTTGCATATGTTTTCTTTATTTTATTATTTTTTTTGCGTAAATTGGGCAGCTGCATTTGAACGTGTTCAGTTGCTTCTTTATGTCATTTATATAGTCCACAGTTGGCGTTATTGTAACTTTTGTCATTAGGTATTGATTTGCACAGATAAAATGAGACCTACATTTTTGTCTTACGTCCAGATATTTTGGCTTTTATATTGACTGGTTCCTCTTTGTTGAATATTGGAAATTACCGACGATGAGAGAGTCGTTTATCTTCGTCTCTCGTTTATTTATTTTGAAACTCCATTCTAATCTTTATCTCTGCAGTTCTCTTTGTCTGATTTTTGCCCTTATCTGAGAATATCTTCTCACTAAAATAATCTCCCACTTTGTATTTCCTATTTTCTTATATCTAAAACTCTTGTCCTTGTTGTTTTTTTCCATGTGGACTTACCACACTAATCAATGTATCAACAATAGTTGTTTTATAATAACTTTATTCTCCTATATGAGTGTAGTGGATATAACACATCAATATGAGTTATCGAATTATGGACTTGGAATGAAGTGTGTAGTTTATTGGTTTTCTCTGCAAGCTCTTGAGTTTACTCAATCTCCATTCATATTTAAATCGTATTTTATGCCCTAGAGACAAACATTATTTCTGACATTGTGTTCAGTTTTAATATGAAGACAGATTTCTCAGTAGAATTCTTTGCAAATGTTCACATCTGAATCTTGTGTTTTATAAGTTCCATCTAAGTCTCAGCATTGTCAAACGTAAGTACATATGTGGGTAATTCTTCCATAAGTCTGATTTCAGAACCTAAGTCTAATTTAATAGTTTTTGAGTTTTAACTTATTTACACCTTCTCAGAATAGTTTTGATATATTTGTCTAATTCCAAATTTTGTTTCATACTATTTTTGAATTCTTGTAGAGGTTTTAATAATTTCTTTAGTTAGCTGTTGCTTCTTAGATATTGTTTTAAGTAATATGATTTATAGTTTACCGTTAGCATTTGTTGTTTGCTTTAACAGATTTGCTATTTGCGTCAGATCTAGACAGAAGAAAAACGAGGACAAATCTGTCTGAGAATTGTCATTTCTATAGATAGAAAGGCTGGGTTTTTTTCTTATATCTTTCTACCGGTGTTATTGATGTCTTCTAATTTCGACGTGGTGTTGTTGACATTCTATCTTAATAATGTGGCAACTTTGTTTCTGCACATTGCTGTCAAAGTCTTTTCTCTAATCAATTTCTTTCATGCTTTTGTATTCTCTTACTGTCGTCAATAGATGTTCTATTTACTAGAAACTGTTCTTTACATACATTAATTCTTTTGCCGACACATATTCTGTGTCGGCAGATATTATTTACATATATGAATACACTATATTGATAAGTATTGTTAGCAAATGGCAAGACATTGTATATTATTGGTTAGTTGTTCATCGGTAGTAATTTAGAGACATTGCGTTTTGTTTCGTTTTGTTTGTTTGGTTTTTTTTGCTTTTGTTTTTGCTTTTTTGGTTTTTATTTTGGTGAGGTGTGTTTGTTTTTGCATCGGAAATTTAGATATCTTTCTTTTCACCTCTTGTAAATTTGGAGGCTTCATCAAGCCTACAAGAATCTAGCAGTCTAGTTACTGTTGTTGAATTCCTCTCCTAGTTGTCCTTGTTAAATTC
Organism: Octopus bimaculoides; assembly: GCF_046866305.1. Taxonomy (NCBI): domain Eukaryota; kingdom Metazoa; phylum Mollusca; class Cephalopoda; order Octopoda; family Octopodidae; genus Octopus; species Octopus bimaculoides. Next base: position 15,737,319 of record NC_142936.1, on the reverse strand, counting down.
CTTGAATTCCTGTTCTAATGCATTTTGCATCCTTGTCATGCTGGACATGTTCAATCTATATTTTCGACCAATGTATTTGCATTTCTTCTACATTTCGTTGTATTTTCTGATGTTATACAATTTGTTGTTATTGTTGTGTGTGAAACCTATCGTTTAACGTTCGTCCTATTTGCTTCTGATTGAAGACATACTCTCGTTTTTAAATCATCTTACCTAATTTGATGTTTATGAGAGTAAGTCCTGGACTTTTATGTATGTTTTAGTCAGAATTTTTTTCTTATTTCCAAAGCCCCTATTAAGCAGATTGCTTCTCTTTCCAATCCCCAATCTATTTTCAGCTAATTATATCTATATAGTTTCTCTATTCCTTTAAAAGATATAATGTCTGTTGGAATTGATACATCGATACGGCTGACATTTAATTTCTTGGTAGTCTTTTGCAATAACTATTCACTTTTTTTTTAATCTTCCTGTCTGTATAAATTGGTATATCTTACGGTATGGTTACTGTCGTTTTCTGAGACTTTCCGTATTTTTATACCATCTACATTTCATTTTTTTCCCCATAATTTTGGGATAATTTCCAGTATGTGAAATTCCCCTATTCTGCTATAATTCTATTTACATACAGCTTTGGCTAAACGTGACAGCCAACGATGAAAGGGTTGATTGTTCTTCACAGCCCTCACTTAAGTATTTGCTTCTGGAAAACATTTTATCATAAATCTTTCTCCCTCAGCTTTTCTTCAAATCTCGGCTGATGTTTTCTTTCTCCCTTCAACTATGTCCAGTCTTGTGCTTTTGCATGCCGATGTATTTGCATAAACTTTTAAAATCCCATTTTGGTCTTAGCTTATGAATAGTTAAGACTGTAGTTTTAGCTTATGAAAAGCTTCTGCTGTTTCTCTCCATCATTCCCCCGACTAACTTTTACCTCATGTACTTACGCATATTAGTTTTTGTCTATTTTTGCTATATATTTTGTAATTTCATTCTGAATATTTTACAATTTTCTCATATCAAACTACACCTAACTCTTTATTCGTGGTAAATATAATATAATATGTGTCGGATTTCGACCGTGGATTCTCAAAGCAGTCATTATTTTCCGTACTTTCTTGTCAAGTCTTGCCAAGTTACTTAGTTTTCAGTTAACAATATTATAATTATAACGTAGTTCTAGAAAAGCTAAAACATTTGACACAGTTTGGTTGAATATGAACGTTATTTCTTTCTCTTTTTTATATTTTGTTTGGTATTTAGCACTATTTCAGATATTCATCTAATATGTCTGTAATATTGTCCTAGTTTTTTTTCTTTCATCTTTGTCCCTTGTATTTTGTAATTGTAAGTTTGTGTTTGATCTAATTCTCTTATTTATTTATTTTTATCTAGCAGGATACTAATCCATTTTTTTTTTTCTTCAAGGTTGTTTTGGCGCATTATTTTTCAATCCTAATCTCATCTTAGTTACACGAGTAAATCTTTTCTACTCTAGGCACAAGGCCCGAAATTTTGGGGGATGGGTCCAGTCGCTTATATCGACCTCCAATTCGCAACTGGTACTTAATTTACCAAACCTAAAAGAATGAAAAGCAAAGTCGACCTCGGCGAAATTTGAACTCGTAAAGACAGACAAAATACATTACTCAAGTAAATCTGTTTATTATCTGTAGCAGTATTTCCAGTTGTTTATCATCTTCAGCGTACAACTTGTGATTATCCGTATGCAAAAGTTATACTCTTTTACTCATTTTCTCTTTTACTTGTTTCAGTCATTTGATTGTGGCCATGCTGGAGCACCGCCTTTAGTCGAGAAAATCGACCCCAAGACTTATTCTTTGTAAAGCCTAGTACTTATTCTATCGGTCTATTTTGCTGAACCGCTAAGTTACGGGGACGTAAACACACCAGCATCGGTTGTCAAGCGATGTTGGGGGACAAATACAGATACACAAACACACACACATATATACACATATACATATATACAACGGGCTTCTTTCAGTTTCCGTCTACCAAATCCACTCATAAGGCTTTGGTCGGCCCGAGGCTATAGTAGAAGACACTTGCCCAAGGTGCCACGTAGTGGGACTGAACCCGGAACCATGTGGTTGGTTAGCAAGCTACTTATCACACAGCCACTCCTATGCCTTTCCCCATATAACATTTTCAATCGAACCCAGTCTGATTTAACTTGTTTAATTGTATTAAATCCGGTTAGAAAAGAGTCGGGAAGCGAGTTACTTTGGAATATTGCTTTTCTACAAGAGATGATGTGGGATTCGTAATTGTTTGTATCAGTAGAATTATGTATTAATGATATGTTTGATGTACCTGCCTATAATTCGTTCTTTATTGCTCATGTCTAATGATTCCAGAATCCAAGTGTTAATAACATTATCAAAATCTTTCTCATTGTCAGTTCCTGTTATACTCAGATACTCTTTTCTCTTTCTTCATAAATTGATATTATTCAAGTCCTACATATACGTTGTATTATCTAATCTTGTATGAGATGATTCCTTCTCGCTCCAATACACTTTTGCAGAATTATTCTATGTCTACTATTCGTACTGGATTAAATTCGATTCTTTTTCAACTAGTTTTTGAGAGAAGTATTTTGGCTTAAAGACGAACTGTTCCTTTCGTTCAACGCACTATTTCCCCTCTTCATGCCGACCAGATCCTTGCGGTTTCAAGGTTTCAAAAGTTCTCTTCTTTTCTACTCAGTGCACAAGTATTGCTGACTTGTGGACTTGTGTCAGATCGCCCCTATGGCCGGGAATAGGGCAGGTAATTTTCTCCTGCTTTGGGGTTTATGGTAAAAGAGGTTTTGTGGCAAACGAGACTGAAAGGAGTAAAGCCTACATCCAGTTTTGCAAGTTCCAATTTGAAAGGGGAGCGAGGGTGGAGAGGAAAGCGCCACTCACAGGAAATTTATAAAAACAACGGTGGGTGAATGTAGCGAGAATGGCTCGGAGGAATGTTCTGTAAGCATGCACCTGTAAGCTAAACTGTACTTAGAAGAGGACTTGAAACAATACTCCTGGTGCACAGATTAACTCTAGATTAGAGGAGTTCCTTGGTCGCCCCTGAACGTTGTTCCCTCTGTTAGGGTGTTTTATGGTTACATTTTTTCTTGTTAATTGCTATTCTTTTTATTGTTTACACCAGTTTATGTAAATTATTATTATCCCTTGTCTTTGTAGTCTTCTAAATGTTTATAAATATAAACGAGCGTGTCTATTGTATGTATTTTTTAGAATCCAATGCACAAGAGAATAACTACAGTATATTACACGTTAGCAGAATGGATTCATGTCTAGTTATATGCACTTTCCTCTGATATTAAGATATGAATGCAGTACAGAGTACATTAACATTTGTTAAAATACCGCTAATGTATTTATACCGTAGCAGAATAACATGTATAGTTAAATTGTGTCTTCGATTTCCTTCCATCTTTAATAATGTTTGAAGCGTTTATTCAATACAATATTCTTTCAACACACTTTCAATGTCTTTAATAAAACAGACCCAACGGAAAGGCGAAAGCAAGTGATTCAGTATTTTCTCATGGACTATTGTATATGGTTATTTCTACAGAGCATTCACTTCTGGAAGTAAAGATATAAATAGATAACAACTCTCAAATGAGAAAAGTTTACAAGTGCATAACAAAGAATATAATTCTTGACAATATTGTATTCAGAGAATTCTCTATCTGTGTGAACTTTATACCATTTCAAACACTTCAGAAGAGAATACAATTTCAAAGGAAATGTTATTTCCTGGTTCTCTGTAAAGTTCCAACAATCATAGAGCTACCAGTGTTAACTGTGGAGTTTCCTCGAGTATTGCTAGAAGTTGTTATTATTATTATTATTATTATTATTATTATTATTATTATTAACATTACCATTATTATTATCATTATTTCAGTTACACATTTTTAGTTAAAAACATCATGAGAATTTTTCATTAAAAATTATTTGCTTGTGCCTTGGGGAACCATTTGTGGTTAACGAAATGTTGAATATCAACACAAAAATGTGAGGTTAACAAAACGGTTGGAAGGAAAGATTCCATTGAAATATTCGTGGTTTGCTTGAAAATGCTTAAGATTAATATAAATATCCAAGGTTTACAAACATTTCTACTGTTAAAAATCTTCCCCAGTTTAATAAACGCAGCGTGGAAAATTTTAGATAATATTTACTTTTCCCATTAGTATTATTTTCTTGAAAGGACCAATATCTATATTGACAGCTAAACCGTCAATGTCTTTACAGAAATTGCGGCGAACCATACCAGTTATGCTAATTATACATGCCACAGTGTGTTTATTGGGATATTCCTTTCAATATTTCTAATAGTAAAGGTCTGCGCTTACATCGCGAATGCTGTTGTTTGTGTTGTCTCAATCAAACCGAATTTGTTTATTCATATATGGGCTATCTAATTCGTGCAAATATTCGCAATGTTAAGGTATATGTTTGTAGTTATTCCCTGCAAGTTATGTTCCATCAGAATATTTTATTTTACTGTAGTTGTAGATCCAAACCGTTGATGTTCAAGTTTAAATCGATATTTGGTGAGTATTTTGACATCATTGACTTATTGCCTTGTAAATCCATTCTAAATTAATCAGTTACAATCCCCGCTAGCTCTTGAAAGTTTTCTTCCAGAGCTCAACGTACAGGCAGATAATATCAATCACCTCACTGAATCATTTACAAACATGCTGACTTGAAAGTGACTAAGGTTTTTGTTAATCCAAATGGGCCCGTAGTAAAACACTACAGCCTAACTTGCATGTAAAATATCTCGATCACTTCGTCTTATAAAGTGTAAAGAATTCGGGAGACATCTGCGCTTTTGTGATTAAAATATTGCAATTTTTATATCAAACTAGAAATCTGTCGTTCATTTTTTCTGGTATAGACTCAAACCATTTTGTAACTTTCAAAGTGTTTCTCCGTTAATGGTAGTTGTGGAGTATCTAACTTGGGGAATGATCCTATAAAAAATCTTATTGATAGTCCGGACATCAAATTTAATTGGATTAATCAACCTGACTTTTTATATCTTTAAGTATTTTTAAGCGTTTCAGCTGTGGTCATGCTGGGGCATCTTTAAAACTTAACTTATAGTCTTCGACAATAAGATGCGAGAATTCCAGCCGAGTAATTCTGTGCAGTGTAGCACATACAATTGGTATGGCTTTTAAACTTGAATTAAGGTCAATTTTATTTTAGTGTTCCAATTAGTTTTCATATATTTACTAGTGATAACATTGGGGTGATGTGATTTTATGTGTGTATATATCAATCTCGTTTCATTTTATTTCTTTATGCATAAATTTATTAATATGTGTTTTGAAGTCCTGCTCTTGGTTGGAAATCAGGATTAGTAATAGATAATAGTTTTGGTTTCTTACTGAAAACCTTAAGAGCTAAATTGAATTTAGTTTCTTGTACGGTTTAGCAAAAACTGGTCTATACCAGTAAAGCTGCACTGCTAAACCTATCAAGTCATTTATTGCAGGTAGATAATAGAGGAATGATTAAAAACCAAACAAAAATATGAATAACGAAACATGGAAACTAAAAAAATAATAAAGTATTCGTAATTACATGAATGAATAAATAAGACATTTTTGAAACATGAAAAATTATAAACTAAGTTTTAAATAACAGAAGATTGAAAAAAATATTTAGAGGCAAAATTTTTAAAAAATAAAGAAATAAGAAATCAAAATGGTATTAATACAATTACAAAAATTATAGAAATGATAATTGTTTGTAATAATGTTACAAGCTGTGATATTTTAAGTAGAGTGTATTAAAGTGGACACAAGTACCAGGTGTGTGCGTAATTTTAACAATTCCGGAGGGATAAATGGAAAGATGACATTGGTGGTATTTGAAATCAAGTGCAGGCAGCTGGAATAAAAATGAATACCGCAAGGTACTTTATCGGTATTCTAATGCTTTTACTATTTCGCAGCTCATTTAATTACACGCACACACATGCACACGCATATATATGAATTTGAACATATATATATATATTATAATACAAATAATATGTGAGTATATGCATATATACGTACATGTATGTGCGTCCACGTTTTTTTGTGACGTCCTGTACCCAGATATGTAGATGTAGGTATGTACATACATGTACGTATATATGCATATACTCACATATTATTTGTATTATTACATGATCGAACGCACGCGTCTTCTTTCCAAGTAAGTTTTAACTTTATATATATATATAAACCCGGAATCATGTGGTTAGTAAGCAAGCTACTCACCACACAGCCACTCCTGTGCCTATACCATACAGCAACTCCTCTCGACCTCTAATTCATATATATATATATATGTGTGTGTGTGTGTGTGTGTGTGTGTGTGTGTGTGTAGGTTGTCATAAATTTGTTCGTTTTACCTACTTGGCGCTCCATCGTTTTACGCCTGAAAAGAGGTAAAATTTATTCAAACTTCAAGAATGATAAACAAAAGTTGCAGAGGTAGACTAGAGATGCAAACAAAACGTAAAACACTACAATAAAAATATTTTCCGTGAGAATTTAAATGACATTGGAAACCATTGAAATAAACGGTGAGGGCGGAAAAAGCACGTATTAATTTATGTGACAACCTAATAAATTACTGACTCGATAAGCAATGTGTTTCGAGTCTATAATGTACTTTCAAGTAAGTTATAAGTTGCCTACCGCCGCTGGTTGTGTGATAATTGAAGTGAATTAAACAGACAAGACAGTTGTAAACAGGTCTCGTCCCTTCTATCTCTTCGAACAAGAACACATAAACAACAGCTGTTTACGTTGGTCCTCTTCTTTAATTATTTAATTCAGTTTAACCTACACACAAGCGGTGTCTCGGCTTAGAACTTAGATTTACTCGAATGGACAGTATACACATTACTTATTTACATATGTATACATATATATGTGTGTGTGTGTGTGTGTGTGTGTGTGTGTGTGTGTGTGTGTGTGTACATATGTATGCATATATGTATTACATTATGTTTACTTTTCTTGTGTACTGTCGCTGTAATATTTAGTTAATCACCTTATTTTGTAATATATCTCTAATTACGGCTATCGACATTGGTAAACACGATAGTCTTGTCATAATGTGTTCGAAACGGCGGAGAAATTTTGCTGCGAGCAACCGAAGAGAAATATTTGTCTTTTTCTCTAATGTTTATTCGCTTATTCACGTCATTTTTCGTCCTACATCATTTTGTCCCTGGTTTCACTTCGTTGAGCATTTATCTTTATAGTGCTCTTCTAAAAATGTTACAAGTTCAAATCTAGTTTTGAGTTTTCTCTTTCGTACGTTACATAATGCACGCCTTTTTTCTATATAAGATGTACATACATACATACATACATACATGCATCATGGTTAACTACAATTCAGAGAGAATACTGTAACAGCAAAACATACAAAATTGATGCAGAAAATTCGCTAAAGCAGTAAACAAACTATAGAATAAGAAGGCACCTGGAAGGGACCTAATAGCTGACATTTTATAGGAACCAATTGATATGTATATTCAAAAGGACTATGGAAGTTTTGACTGATATACCAAATCGGCTTGCTACAGCAAGAACAAATCTTGTTGCCAAAAATGAAATCACCGAGATAGCAGGAAACTACAGGTCCATTGCTTGCCTAAACATTATGTACAAACTGTATACAAGTGCCTACATCTGGCTAAGGTACCTACTAGCTTAATTGCTGTTATAGAGAAACTCACAAAGACGTAGACAACTATTCCCGTCCTTGCAAGTGAGAACAGAATAATTGTTTCTAGTAGTATAGGTATTTCAAAGGGACTATTCCAGAGAGATAGTCTTTCTGTACTTCTTTACATTTTGGTACTGAATCCATTATCGTTCCTACTGTAGAAAACAAAGGGTTATATACTAGGATCTTCAACTGCCAGAAATATCAATGTAACTCATAATTTTTTTGTAGATGACCTGAAGATTTATGCTAAAAGTGTTAACAATGCTAAAAAAAAAACAAGTGGAATTAATTACATTTTCAATTGATTTAGGCATGGAATTCGGCCAAAAGAAATGTTCATATTTGGTCATAGAACGAGGAAATTCAGTCCCCCAACCCAAAACCTGTGCATCAACGGTCTCTCTATTTCCCCCATTCCACACAAAGAATGTTACAAGTACCTAGGCATAGAAGAAAATGTATCATTTGAAGGCACTGTGAATAAAGATAAAGTGACCCGAGAATATTACACCAGACTGAGGAAAATATGGCAGTCGGAACTCTTCTCTTACAGCAAAACAATATCCCACAATGCATTTGCAGTACCAGTGCTGATCCCAACATCTGGGATACTTGATTGGTCTGTAGAGGAAATCCATTCCATAGATATCAAAACCCACAAAATCCTGACAACAACTGGGAACTTCCACAGAAACAGTTATGTTGACGGGCTCTACCTTAGGCATAAAGGTGGTGGAGGCCTGAGATCAGTGCAGCCGTATGATATCACTCAGGCAGCACCTGCTAAACAACAGCAGCAAAAATAAATATATTAATGCAGTCCTGAAAAGGGAAGTGAGCAACATTGTATGAGTTGGCAGTGAACTCCTCAAGAAACACTCTCTTCCTGATGATCTATACAGCCCCAAAACAGCTGGGCTATCTTACCTCAGAGAAGGCCTGGATGGAAAGCACTAAGCACACAAAAAAGACCATGCATGAGCATGTTGCCCAGAAGCTTGAAGACAGTAAAATTGACAAGAAGCGCAGCCTCTTTTGGACACAAGACCACTACATCACATCACACTTTGAAGGCTATGCGTTTGCAATCCCGGAACGGGAGATTGCCACAAAGTACCTGGTGAACAAGAGAGATGGTGATGCTCTTGTAATCCCAAGGTGCAACCGCATGTGTAGGCTATGTGAGGTTTCTGTGGAAGACATCGTGCATGTGATTAGCAGCTGTCCTAAAATGTCACAGTACTACCTCCCTATGAGGCACGATGTTGTTGCTAAAACAATTTACAATTCCATTCACAAAAAAGAATGTCCTGAAATAAACTCAGAAAATCTCTCTGTTACGGAATACATTTATAAATACCAATTCAAGGAATACTAGTGGAATATTTCCATTAAATCTTCTGTCAAATGTAAGCATACCAGGACGGATATTGTTGTTTGGGATGGAAGTGCAAAGGTGTGTACCATAATAGAGCTTAGCTGCCCTTCAGGTATAAACATCTCTTTGAAAATCAAAGAAAAAGAGGCATCTATGGACAATCCCTTCGAAACTTTCAGCTTCTATATCCAGACTATGAATTCATATTCATACCAATAATAATTGGAGCACTAGGTTTTGTTAGTAAATGCTTAAAGGAGAATCTTAAAGCGGGATTTTCAGAAAGAGAAATTGAGCGGCTGATTCGTACAATAGAATTCCAAATTGTGAATGGAACAGTAAAAATATGCAAGACTTTTCTCAAGTTCCAAATGTGAATTTGTCTGTGTTAACTACATACCAAAGATGGTGGTACCAATATGGCTGGCTGCATGGATCTCTACTGAAAAGAAATACTTGTACTCTATTCTCAGCAGAAAAAAATTTAGATAACTTTTATTTGCAAATTGGTGCTTTTGACGGCTCATCCTTAATGAAACGATATCTATTTTATGCGCAATACAGCCTAACTGTGAATGAACTGAAAGTGTAAATAGAAGTGGTTGTATGGTAAGAAGTTTGTTTCCAAACCATATGATTCTGGTTCAATCCCACGGCGTGGTACCTTGGGCAAGAGTTTTTCTACTAGAGCCTCGGACCGATCAAACGGAAACTAAAAGCCGATCGCATATATTTATGTGTGTGATATGTCTCTGTGTCTGTTTTTGTCCCCCACCACCGCATTCCAACAGATGTTGATGTGTTTACGCCCGTAACTCAGCATTTCGGTAAAAGAAACCAATAGAATAAGTATCAGGCTTTTAAAAATAAGTACTGAGATCGATTCGTCCGACTAAAATTCTTCAATGCAGCGTCCCAGCATGGTTGCAGTCTAATGGACTAAAATAAGATAAATGGTAAAATGAAATTGGTGTGCAAGGAAAAAAAAAGCAAGGGAGTCTCCTCACAGACTGTTTAATGGTTTATTCCCCTGAGAAAAGTTACTGAGCTTCCTTCTCAATTGCTATGTTTAAAAGCTTCACTGTGGATGAAGAATTAAGGAGGTCGTTGTTGTTTACTGTGGAAATTGTTCCTGTTCATAATACTCAATTCAAAGCCTAAGGAAATCAACTAAACATACATACCAGCTGAGGCTGATTCAACTGAATACATGGGATGATGTGCTGTTGTTTAGTTCCAGGCCAGAGCAACTACGTATCATATTAAAATTTATCCTAATGTAGCTATTTTACATTAATTCTTTGTTGTTGGCACTCCGCCGCTCACGACGTCGAGTATTCCAGTTGATCCAATCAACGGAACAGCCTGCTCGTGAAATTAACGTGCAAGTGGCTGAGCACTCCACAGACACGTGTACCCTTACTGTAGTACTCGGGGATATTCAGCGTGACACAGTGTGACCCTTTGAATTACAGGCACAACAGAAACAGGAAGTAAGAGTGAGAGAAAGTTGTGGTGAAAGAGTACAGCAGGGTTCGCCACCATCCCTTGCCGGAGCCTCGTGGAGCTTTAGGTGTTTTCGCTCAATAAACACTCACAACGCCCGGTCTGGGAATCCAAAGCGCGATCCTATGACCGCGAGTCCGCTGCCCTAACCACTGGGCTATTGCGCCTCCACACTAATTCTTTAAACATAGTATATAACTAAGCAATTACATAGTTCCTCTTACTGCATCCACTGCTACGTAATGTAGCGTTGTGTGGAATAGTTGATGATAGAAATAAATGTTAATATACAAATAATAAACTTTAAAGAAGGACATGAAATCTTTAAATAACGAAAAAGCAGGAAAATCAATAACGTTCTTTGTATATCTTTACAATAACTGTTATATTATTCACAGCTTACATTCAATACCTACCTGTAGTCTTAAGTTTCTAATCAAGTATATGATTAAATGAGAGATACCGATAAAATTGCCTCTCTTTATGTTATATTAGATCTTTATTCATTTTCTTTCTTTTTTGTGTTTGTGAATAATTGGTTTTGTATATTGATGGAACACCTCAATTTCAAATAAGCCACGTAATATAAGTTTATGCTGACTATTTTGTTTTAGTCAGAGAAATTAGGAATCCAAACAAGTCAGATGAAAATGTTGGAATCGAAAATTTATTTCTAGTCGATGATTCAGATCTTGATAAGCTTAAATTTACCTTGCTTTTCTTCGTCCAAACTATGCTTTGCCGAACAATTTTGATAAAACACAAAACTGTTTTATGCGTTGGTATTCTTAGCTGGAAGAATAATTCTGTACTTACTCAATAACGTTACTTAAAAAAATATTTTATCAATTTGGGTTATATGAAGATGAAAAGTCAGGTTAACCTTAATGAGATTTGTAAATATAGCAGGCATGAGCCAAAGAAGGGGTTGCACATAATTTATAATAATACTTGTTAGGATAAAAAGTATCTTTAAAAATAGATACTAATGTGGTCTTAGAAAAATTGTGTTCCAAAAATGACGTGATTGCCACATCTAAAATATCTTTGCCCATAGAAAACAGATTATTGAATGCTATTATTTTTCGTTGGGACAACCGGAAGTAGAACGACAATGGTTAGTACTAATAACGGCAATATAATTAACGTGTCTAGTCCAAGCCAGCACCATATGACTTGAAGGGCAATAAGAAAAAGTTACTATGTTTTGTGAATAATCAACGACGTTCTCTTCACCAATACACAGATAGCCACGGTTGAAGGTTTAATCCTAAAACGTCAATATTCTTTTCTCCATTGTATAAGGTTGATTGATTTTGGAGTATATTGACGATCAAGTGATTAAGTGATCAGAATGAATTATACGATGCTGTTGTAGTTGTTACTGAGAATTAGATCATCTTTGTTCTACGTTTCAGTCGAGACTATATCGCGTATTTTAATGGTGTGTAGCGACTTAACTTTTTCCTTCCTTTAACACACTAGGGTGTCATTTCAACGATATTTGACTGCCATTCCTAGCAGACTGGGACCTCTATTGAGGCTTCTCCATATTTCTATAATATGTAGTTTAGCTCTCAGGACAAATTTCCATTTAAACCACAACCACTATCTCTAAACGAAAACGAAAACCTCTATCGCATAGCTTGATCTGTTAGAAATATCAGCTACATCTGTCTCAAATCAGTCCCTACCATTTCGAAGAAGCATTTATTGGACAATGTAAATCCAGGCTATATGAAGGGAGAACTGTCACATGTGGAAGCCCTTTGTTTATGTCCCAGCTTCAAAGGAGATGACTTGGGATTAACAATAACAAAACTACTACAATATAGTTTTGTAAAAAGTCCTAAATATGATTTTATTCTGTGGGAATACCGCTATTTGGTCCATGAAAAATACAAGGATGAGACATTAAATTATCTGCAATGACCTTAGAACTTCTCGTATTGGCGGTTGAATGACTTATGCGTGCATCGATAGAAATGGCTTCTCTTTTAGTTATTATGATGCAGGCTTGGACTTGAAACGTTAAGAAGTTGTTATGTTAATTATGGTTGTCTGCTTTTCGTTTATTCCAAAGAAGAATAGATTTCAATAATCAGTTTCCGCTCTATGTTTTTACGTTATTTTTAAATTTATTACAACAATAGAGATATTAAAATTTCATTCTTTAATATAATCCTTTTGCTTTTCGACACACTTATTCAATCTTCACACAGTTTTCACTATGAAAAGCAAATGTTTTTGACAGCATAAAGAAGCCTGTGCAAAAATAGACCAATTGTGTTGAGAAGAAATATCTCTATTGTTAAACTTTCATTGTTGTAATAAATTAGAAAAGTTATTAATGAAGAAATCCCTTCCCCTTTTGGAGTAGACGGAAAGCGGAGCAGCCAGGTTAATATCGTGACAACTTAATTGGTGTTTCAAGTCCAAGTCTGCAGCAAAGAAGTTCAAATGAGACAACGTCTAGAAATGCAGCTCATAGAAAACAGATTATTGAATGCTATTACTTTTCGTTGGGACAACAGGAAGTAGAACGACAATGGTTAGTAATAATAACGGCAATATAATTAACGTGTCTAGTTCAAGCCAGCACTATAATGACTTGAAGGGCAATAAGAAAAAGTTACTATGTTTTGTGAATAATCAACGACGTTCTCTTCACCAATACACAGATAGCCACGGTTGAAGGTTTAATCCTAAAACATCAATATTCTTTTCTCTGTACGACAGAGGTACTCCATTGTATAAAGTTGATTGATTCTGGAGTATACTGACGATCGAGTGATTAAGTGATCAGAATGAATTATACGATGCTGTTGTAGTTGTTATTGAGAGGTAGATCATCTTTGTTCTACGTTTCAGTCGAGACTATATCGCGTTTTTTAATGATGTGTAGCGACTAAATTTTTTTTCTTCCTTTAACACACTAGGGTGTCATTTTAACGATATTTGACTGCCATGCCTAGCAGACTGAGACCTCCATTGAGGCTTCACCATATTTCTATAATATGTAGTTTAGCTCTCATATGAGCCCTGATTTAAACTGATCTATCCCCCCAAAAGCGCTCTGGACCTGACCATCATCTTTATTTAAGAAGGAATGATTAATTCTGGGTTACATTTTTTAGTATATTAAGACAATAAGATAGAATTTACTGTATACGTTGATACTGTTTCTACCATCTCGAGCGTAAACATTGAGTTTGTCTCGTCGACTTGACATTGCGGGATCCAATAAAAAAGATAGAAACAATGATGTTGATCGTGGGGCAGGTAATAAAGAAGGTAGTATATAAAACTGTATTGTTTCTGTATCATAGGTTGATGTGAGCATTTGCACGGTAGTTCAACGTGTTAAAAATAACAACCAAATCATCCTCACAGCACACTTTATTGTCTTCCAAAAGTACTCGTTGGATAATACGGTCGTCGATTTCCTGTATATTGGAAAAAAGGCGGGATGGTCATGGCTGGAACGGTATTGATTATAAGTTTACTCAATCAAGATAGACATAGGGCTGAATAACAACTTTGCACTCAATGTTTTTTTTTTTGGGGGGGGGGGGTTCTGGCTTCCATAAATAAAACGATTATGACAATGATGAGGATGATAAAAAAGATAGGTTTGGGGTTAGGATGGGATTGGTGAAAATGATGAAGATATTGAAAAATATGATGTGAAATCGATATATGATGTGATCATATTCATATGTTGATGGCTGTTACAATAACAGTGTTTTATTTTATAACAATTATAATGATGATGATGATGTAATCATTGAAATCTGCTACTTGATGTCAACTAAAGGGTTGGAGGTGATGGCGATGGTGGCATTGGCGGTGGCGGTGATGTAGAATTGCTGCTATTAATACATTATTATGTTTGTCTTTTGGGTTTTTTTTTAATTTTCCTCAATATTATGACGATAATGAAGATAATAAGAATGATTTCTAGCATGACCATATGGCTGCAAATGACGAGAGAGTTGGGATTGGAGAAGGAGAGGTTGGACCTGATTAAATCCGAAACAATAAAAGCAAAGCTAACTCTGGCGAGATTTCAACATTGAACACAAGGCAAGATAACTGGCAAAACTTTTTGCCTGCCGTTATCAAATGCGGAATAAGCAGTGAGCTAGCAGAATCGTTAGAGCGTCAGATAAAATGTTTAGTGGCATTTATTTAGTCGTACGCATTACGTTCTAAATCCAAGTCTCGCCGAGATTAACTTTGCCTTTCATCCTTTCCAGGGTTGATAAAATAAGTACCAGTCAGCTATTGAGATTGATGAGATCCACTTGCCCCCTCCATTCAATATGGCTGCTTTCTCTCAAAATCAAAATCAAAATCAATTATCGGAGGGTTGAACTTATTTATGGAAGCCAGAAAAAAAAACATTGAGTGCAAAGTTGTTATTCAACCCTATCTTGATTGAGTAAACCTATGATCAATAGCGTTCCAGCCATGACCATCCCGCCTTTTTTTCCAATATACAGGAAATCGACTTCAAAGCGTTCCTTGTTTGTCCTCTCTGTGTTTAGCCCCTTGTGGGCAATAAAGAAATAAGAAACTACAGAGCGTTAGACAGAACGCCTTAAGTATTTAGTTCCTGTACTTTACGGTCCAGTCAACGTTGACTTTACCTTTCATCCTTTTCGGGTTGGTAAAATAAAGTACAATCAAACACTGAGGTCAATGCTAGCGACTGTATCCCTCCGCACAAATGTCTAGCTCCGTAACTATGTCACAAGCGATAATAATAATTAGCAGTACTTGTAGAAATCCCACGGCACATTTTGTGTCAGACATAAGAATCTCCAAACTCAGCAATAATATTCTGTCATTTCCTTCACAATCCTTTGATTAACTTCAAAGAAAACATGTCTATTCTCTTCGCTCATATTTTCTCTTCTACTCTGTTTTATTCTGGCTTGTGTAAAAAAAATTTGCTGTCATCATTTATATTTCACCTTTTTTTCTTCATTAGCAATTATCATTCTCCCCATATTAGTTTCAATTTAATCGTTTGTCATAAAACTCCTTTAATTCTTTCTTCCATTATTTCACTTTGTTTTTCTACACAAATTAATACTCTTCGTCATTTCTACTCATCGTCAGTTCATTCCTAATTCCTATTTCTTTTCTCTACTCTTTCCTCAATCTTCTGCTGTTTCTTCTCTGCCTCTTTTCATTTCATTCTCGCTGTCGTGTTCTATTCCCATTGTCTACCGTAACACACCAAACTCCGATACGGTAATGAAATAATTTAAGAAGCACTTGAGATCATATAAATGGCATGCATCCACCCATACACATACGAACTCTAATGGCGTGCGTACATGTACACAGCCCACTCTCATACAGCTAAATGTCATCTGTGTGTATTTGTGCGCACTAATAGCATTCGTTTCTGTGTAAATGTATGTATGCATGTGTGCATGAACCAGTAGCGTTCGTTTAAATCTTACACTCTCTCCCTCTCTCTCCGTCTCTGTCTCTCTCTCTCACATTCATTTTTACCATCCCCTTTCCAGAGTGTGACAGTTTCTTTACACTACAGGAATCTGTCGCTAACACTTGAATATAATACATTATTGTTGTTCGTAGCCATAACGATTACACGTTTGGTAGAGTAGATGGTTTAGTTAATATAATCAACCCTAATATTTAACCTGTACTTATTTTAGGGATGGTATGATGATGGTGGTGGTGGTGATGATTGTGATGTTGGTACAAGTGATGTTGATGGTAGCGATGGTATTAACGTTAACGATCATGATGATGATGGCGGTGACGGTGGTGGCGGTGGTGATGGTGTTGTTGATGGGGGCGGAGATGATAATAGTAGTAGTAGCAGCAGTGGTGGTGGTGGTGGTGGTTTTAGCAAAAGTGGTGATTACCGTTACTATATCGAAGAGGATCGATGACAAAAAAAAAAACAAGAAATATTATTTATTATCAAACTAGACATCAATATCAACTAATGATCAGTGTTCCGCGACCACTAGTGTCTGAGCCACCTCCAGTGTGTTTTGCTTTTCTCTGTCAAGCGTATCAGCATTATTGTCTGTATATATTTTAGATAATTAAAAATGGTTTAGAAACGAATGTAATATACGAAATAATTTGAGGAACAGAATCAGCAATAATCCCCATACTTTGTATAAGTCTGCGATATCAAAAGAACTTTGCTATATCAGAAGTTTATAGTATCTGCTCTAAATTGTTTTCCAATATGGCTGTCGCGAAGCGTTTCACTTCACACAATTTACCGTTTCTGACAATTCACTTCATTTGCCATAATATTAGTGTTAATAATTATTTTCTAATACCGACACGAAGCCACGCCCTTTGGAGAGATGTAAGCTCTTTGGTTCTAATACAGACTTCCTCTTGCGAGTTTTGCTGACTCCATCAAAGGTATGGATACTATTGTCCGTAAATATGCGCGCGCACGTGTGTGTGTGTGTGTGTTTGTGTGTACATACATGCATAAATATAGATAGCTAGATAGATAGATAGATAGATCTATATATTTTTATTAATATTTAGCAGAAGAAAGAGAGTGACTCAAAGGCCAAGAATTTCGTGCGTTAACACTTATCAAGCATATATATATATATATATATATATATATATATATATATATATATATATGCATATCTAAATACTTGCAAACACTTACATACCTAATACTCACAGACATTCATGCCTACTTCCTCCCACCCACCCACTTCTCCTCTCTTGCTCCGACTCCTACTTCTTCTCTTCACTCCTACCCACCTCCTCCCTTCCTCTTCATCGTCACCCTTCCCTCGTAACCCCACCCCACCCCTACACAATCCAACCCCACCTTCCCTATCCATCCCATCCACCCAACCCCATCCCTCACAACCACTTCCACACACCCCACCCTAAACCCACCCTCAGCCTACCCACATACCCCACCTCTACTCCTACGCTCATCCTAACCCACACCCCACCCTTGCTTTCCCCACTCTCGCCTCCCCGCCTCCCAACACCATTACACCACACCTCACACTACCACACCATACACCACCATACCACACAACACCACATCACATCACACCACCACGCACACACTAGCACTGACCACTTCCCAGCCCCACACCACACACCTACACCTACACATACCCACACGCACACGTCAAGGTCACCAGCCCTCTTCCACACGCACACATTCTCTTATACACACGCACGAGCACCTTCGTTTTGGGATCACCAATACTTTATTATCTCCCCTTCTTCCTAGCTCTCCTGTGTGACCTCGCTGACCGGCATTCGCCATGATAGATATCTGGCCACTACACATTCTTTATTTTCTCTCCTTGTTTCTCTCTGTGTTCCTTTCTGTGGAGGAGCGTAGGCTTGAAACGTTAAAGACTTTTTCACTTCCCGAGCGTTAAACTAATACATCTGTTTGTTATCTACACCACCTGTCTTTGTCTTTTGTTTTTTGTGAATTCTCCCCTTATATATATATATATATATATGTATATATATATATATATATATATATATATATATATATATACACGACGTACTACTGGAGTTGAATTACTTAACATTTTTGTTGCAGCTGTCATTTATGCTTTGTGTGCGTATTTAATGCTTATGCGTTTTATGTAAAGAACACGCAGATGGGAAAATGCGAGCAAGAGAAATATTTTAAAGATTATAAACCTGGAAAATTACAGGACAATTTATAACATTTGAAAAAGTTCAGGATAGCTTTTACATCTGAAGTACAGAACAAGAAAACTTTTGCTTAAGATATTACATCTAAGGATAAAATTTCTAACAAAATATTTAGATTTAGAAGATATTAGCTTTTATTAAAACCAAAAATTTCATTACAAGTTATTACTTCTATTTGTTATTACTTGTTACTTCTATTAAAAATTAAAAATAACTCAATTAAAATATGCTTTGCACTTTAAAACAATTCATTTTTTTAATCATTTATTAATAATTAGAATTTTGAAAATAGGTTATAAAAAATAATAGTAGTACATACTTAGTACAATAAATAGAATAATTCAAAAATTAGTTACATATTACAGTAAAATTTGCTTGCGTTATTGCTTACGTTATAGCCAAGTCTTCACATTTTTAGTCTTGACCCAATGCCTATTTTTTACATAATGAATTTGCCTACCATATATACTATTCTACTTCGCATAAAACTTTAGCTTTATTGGTACTTCTGGCTCTCATTTTTTTAAGTATTCTAGTGTCAATATTTTAATAAAATGATGGTACTTTTTTAATTATAATGTTACTTTGTAAATTAAAATCAAATAATTTTTTATGTAATCAAATTTTATCCTTAGCTACAATATTTTAAGTAAACATTTTCTTGTTCTGTACTTTACCAGACGTAATAAGCTCTCCTGAACTTTTCCAAGTGTAATAATTTGTCCTGTAATTTTCCAGGTTTATAATCTTAAGAATATTATTTCTCTTGCTCGCATTTTTCCATATAATCCATGTTTTTTCCAGGCTATGCTATTATGCTAATTAATAATGTGTCAAATCTGTCGTTGATAATTTTTTCCCTTACCTCAATGACGCCAGTGACATGTATTAAAAGTCCCCTTATAGAATAATATTCATAAAAGAGTATAGAACTATAATATCACCCTCAAATTTGAGAAACAAACACCCATAACTTTTTTCTTTTAAAACTTCATTGCATGAAATTGATACCATGAAATTCTTCGAATTGAGCTCTATCATTTAATCTTAACTAAAATATAATATGTTTTTAAAATAAATAGGTTAATTATACTTAAGTCCAATATTTTGCCTTATATTTTTTTCATTATATTTTATCTCACAACTTTTTTGATACAAATTTTTGTTGCATGGAAACAAAACTGTGAAATTTTTTATGCTTTCTTCTATCATTGAAGCTAAGATAAATATATTTTGCTTTTAAAATAAAAAAAAAGTTATTTAGATCTTAGATCTAAACTTGATTGTAGCGTTACTTACTCTCCTATAACGTTGCTACAAACTTTGTTGTAATTTTTTTGTTTTACTGGATAGAATCTGAATTTTTAATGCCAAAATGTAGTTAGGGACCACTCCTCGTCAAAAATGTTAACAGTTTTCAATTTGGTTAAGAACTGAATTAGCGACAAACTTTGAAATGTGCTGCGTGTGAGTAAGTTACGGCCTTAATAATATTATTCAATTACTACTGTACTTGAATAACATATACGTTGTCTTGCTATATTTATCATACTTTTAATACAGTGTCTTGTTTTTCTCTTCGTTTTAGGTAAGTGTCTATTCCAATTGCACTGGATTTATATATCACCTCCTTCACAAGTTCAATTCCTGCATTTCTGTTCCAACTGGTAATGTACATACAAACTATTTCAGATTTTGGGTAATGGATTTACATTTATCAACAGCCTTCCTTTTTTTCTAATTATACAGCACACACACACACACACACACACACACACACACACACACACACACACACATATGTATGTAAATATATATATATATATACATAGTAGCATCTGCACCAAATAGTGATGATGAATTAACGAACTTTAGGTTAGTTAAAATATGTTTGTGACACATTTCAACTTCTGAAGGCAAATCCACTGCAGTTGCCATGGGGAAAAAATCGTCTCTTATAGTAAAATGTGTAAAAGCAACACATCTGTCCGGTATTTTCCTCTAACGGATTCCCACAGGCGTTTCTGACTCTTTAGTCTCTCTCAATCGGAAATGCCGAAGAGAGATAATCCTGAGCTGATTCAAAGCGGTAGCTTTTATATATATATATATATATATCATCTACATTCAATACTTTCTTTCATGGTGCCATCCATTTTTATGTTATTTTATTTTATATTGTATATTGTATATCATATTATATATTGTATATTCCATATTCTATACCCCACATTAGTTCTGCAGGAATATAAATAAAACATAAAAAACAGACAGTGTTGGAACTCTTTTAAGCAAAATAATATATTCCTCTATACACAATCATACAAAAAAACCCACCTTTTTTGTATTTATTTTTACTCGCATATATATATATATATATATATATATATATATATATATATATATATATATATATATATGACAGACTTCATTCACACAGCTTCAGTCGGTCCAGATATAGTGGAAGGCACCTGTCCAAGATGCTGTTCATTGGGACTGAACACAAAACCACGTACCTGGGAAACCAGTATCACCCTAACCCGCTGGATCGGATATATTCATTTCGTATTAGTTCTTTTCTTTCTAACGTACTGAAATTGATATAGTCACCTTTCTCTAATCCAAGGGGTTTCTGGACCGAATTTCTTTGATATTTTCCTGATTTCATTGTCAGTGATTTCATTTGATCAAGCTATCCTTTTTGAAACTGAGTCGGACGTCTTTTTCGACTCCGAACTTATTACTGATCTTACAGATATTATGTCTTACAGTAAAAAAAGATGTGGTGGTCTTGTATAGGTGGTTGAGATAGGTCTTTCCAATTTTGTACCTATTCCTAGGCCCTAGATAGCAGATGGTCGCGTCCGTTGATTGACATACAAAATGCACTTCACCATTTAGTTAAAAAAATTTTCGTTCATGATTTCATATATAACCGACATTAAATT
The DNA here is from genome assembly GCF_046866305.1 of Octopus bimaculoides. NCBI lineage: Eukaryota > Metazoa > Mollusca > Cephalopoda > Octopoda > Octopodidae > Octopus > Octopus bimaculoides. Next base: position 15,715,966 of record NC_142936.1, on the reverse strand, counting down.
TCTCCTTCCAACAACCGACGAACTGAAGTAACAGTTAATTATTAACTTTAATATAATCTACCTACTCCACGCTCAACATATATTAGCTATGTGCCTACTAATCTTTATTACTAAGCTGGCCTAATCGTTAGAGCATCGTAAGAAAATATCTGATGATATTGATTCCGGCTTATCATTAACTGAATTCAAATCCCGGTGACGCCAAATTAACCTTTCATCGTTTTAGTAGTCATAAAATAAAGTACTAGTCACTGCTGAGGTCGCTGGTATCTAGAAATCCCTTGAAAATTTCTGTGCCTGAATCAGGAATCATCATCATCATCATTATTATTATCATTATTATTATTATTATTATTATTATTAAGGCAGCCAGTTAGCAAAATTGTTTGCACGCAGAATCGTTAACAGTGGGTTCGATGTGATCGACTTGCTCCCATCCCACAAATTTCAGACCTTGTGCCTATAGCAGAAAGGATTATTATTATTATTATTATTATTATTATTATTATTATTATTATTATTATTATTATTATTATTATTATTATTATTATTATTATTATTATTATTATTATTATTATTATTATTATTATTATTATTATTATTATTATTATTATTATTATTATTATTATTATTATTATTATTATTATTATTATTATTATTATTATTATTATTATTATTATTATTATTATTATTATTATTATTATTATTATTATTATTATTATTATTATTATTATTATTATTATTATTATTATTATTATTATTATTATTATTATTATTATTATTATTATTATTATTATTATTATTATTATTATTATTATTATTATTATTATTATTATTATTATTATTATTATTATTATTATTATTATTATTATTATTATTATTATTATTATTATTATTATTATTATTATTATTATTATTATTATTATTATTATTATTATTATTATTATTATTATTATTATTATTATTATTATTATTATTATTATTATTATTATTATTATTATTATTATTATTATTATTATTATTATTATTATTATTATTATTATTATTATTATTATTATTATTATTATTATTATTATTATTATTATTATTATTATTATTATTATTATTATTATTATTATTATTATTATTATTATTATTATTATTATTATTATTATTATTATTATTATTATTATTATTATTATTATTATTATTATTATTATTATTATTATTATTATTATTATTATTATTATTATTATTATTATTATTATTATTATTATTATTATTATTATTATTAAGGCAGCGAGCTGGTAGAATCGTTAGCACGCCGGGCGGAATACTTAGCGGCATTTCGTCTGTCTTTACGATCTGAGTTCAAATTCCGCCGAGGACGACTTTGCCTTTCATCCTGTCTGTCTTTACGATCTGAGTTCAAATTCCGCCGAGGACGACTTTGCCTTTCATCCTTTCGGAGTCGATTAAATAAGCATCAGTTACGCACTGAGGTCGATGTAATCGACTTAATCCCTTCCCCCAAATATGAGGCCTTGTGCTTCCAGTAGAAAGGATTATTATTATATTAGCAAGCGTGATATTAGTTGTAGTACGAGCAGCAGCAGATTGGCCAGCTTAGAGAAATTAATGCAAGAAATTTATTGTGCATACGTTTTTGTATTCATTTTGAGCTGTGAGTTTTCTGATGAAATAGGAGATATTGTCTCATGTGTATCGCTGCAAATTCTAAAATTGCTTGAACAGTCCAGTTTCACTATTACTTTCTTGAGCTAATTTACTATTAGAACCTGTTCCAGTTCTACTAAAATCATTTTCTCAGTTACTTTCTTCAATACACCTTTCTTTAACTATAGCCAGCTGTTCTTGGTATTTCTTATCTCCTGGGGCTTTTTTTCATTTTTCATTTATCTTTTTTTTTTTTGAAAAAGAAAACACTTCATATTTCTTTCCATAAAAGTTTCTATTTTTTCCCAATACTTTTTTTTAAATATTCTTTCCTGTTTATACTCTGATAACACTGTAAATAATCCTTCACTTATTTATTTCCTCAGAAGAACTTCTTTGTCTTCTCGATGGATACACCTTCCCCTTTCCTTCTTTAGTTCTTTCCCAACATAAGCGATTCACATCTGATTATAGATACATACGTCAGTACATTATGAGCTGCTTCTTCGACTTCCTATGGATATCCTTCAAATCTGCCTTTCTCCACTCAGTTATTCCTTCTACCTACTTAATTAGTGACGCTGCCTTAAGCTGATTACTTTTGTGATATTTCGCGCTACCAATTTAGATTTTCGAGCCTTATTTCCATGAAATTATTCTTTACGAAGACTTTCTTCATTTGTATACTTTTAATTTTATCACACTCCATATACTAATATTCTCCTTCTACATTTAAAGGTTTGTTATTGTCATCATTATCCCAATTGGGTAGATCCATACCAACAAATTTTATGGTTTTTCCACGCCCTGCCTCCATCAAACATCTTCTAAATTTCCAAATATTTTCCCAAATACCAAATATCTTCCCAATATTATTTCTTCATTATGTTGGCAGTTTGTACCAAAATATTCAGTGAATTCTTTCCAAAGCATTAAATCGTACATAAAAAGGAAATGATTCACTTTTCCTATATTCTTTCCCGAAGACTTGTTGTTGTTGTTGTTGTTGTTGTTGTTTAAGGCTGCGAGTTCCATGTTCTGAGTTCAAATTTCACCGGGGTCAACTTTAACTTTCATCCTTTCGGGATCGATAAAATGAGTACAAGCTGAACACTGGGATCGATTTAATTGTCTTAGCAACTCCCCCAAACCTGCTGGCCTTGTGCCAAAATTGGAAACCATTATTATCATTGTTGGTGTTGTCATTATTATTGATGCTGACGATGACATTGAAGAGGAAGGCGATAAGGAAAAATATCAATTTATACAGAAATTGATT
>NC_142936.1:15707397-15712531 GCF_046866305.1 Octopus bimaculoides | reverse complement strand
TATATTATATATATATATATATATATATAAATATATATATATTTTTATTTATATATATTTTATATATATATTTATATATATATATAAATATATATATATAAATATATATATATTTATATATATATATTTATATATATATATTTATATATATATATTATATATATATATTTATATATATATATTTATATATATATATTTATATATATATATTTATATATATATATTTATATATATATATTTATATATATATATTTATATATATATATTTATATATATATTTATATATATATATTTATATATAGATATTTATATATAGATATTTATATATAGATATTTATATATAGATATTTATATATATATATATATATATATATATATATATATATATATATATATATATAATAGATATTTATATATAGATATTTATATATAGATATTTATATATAGATATTTATATATATATAGATATTTATATATATATAGATATTTATATATATATAGATATTTATATATATATAGATATTTATATATATATAGATATTTATATATATATAGATATTTATATATATATAGATATTTATATATATATATATATATTTATATATATATAGATATTTATATATATATAGATATTTATATATAGATATTTATTTATATATATATTTATATATAGATATTTATTTATATATAGATATTTATTTATATATAGATATTTATATATAGATATTTATATATATATATATATATATATATATATATATATATATATATATATATATATATATATATATATATATATATTGTGGTGGTGGGGTTCTTATATTCTACTTTTATATTTTATTCTCAACAATTTTTCCGATTATTTTTTTCTGAAAAACACAGAAAAATCATTATTGGTTTCTAGTTTTGGATGCAGAGGACTATTAATTTGTTGGATAGAAAATGAAGACTGAGTGACTCTCAAGTGTATTGTAACGAAAGTGAAGTGATTTGCAAGAGAATCACAGCTAATCGCAATAACAACAACAAATGATGATAATAATAATAATAATAATAATTATTATTATTATTATTATTATTATTATTATTATTATTATTATTATTATTATTATTATTAACGTGGCAAGCTGGCAGAATCGTTAGCATGCTGAACAAAATGCTTAGCGGTATTTTGCCTGTAGCTACGTTAAATTCCGCCGAGGTCGACTTTACCTTTCATCTTTTTGAGGTCGATAAATTAAGTAGCAGTTGAGTACAGGGGTTGATTCAAGTGTCTATCCCCCTCCCCCTCCCCCAAATTTCAGGCCTTGTGCTTATAATATAAAGGATAGCTGGCACTAAGGCGGTGAGCTGGCAAAAACGTTAGCATGCCGGGCGAAATGCTTAACGGTATTTCGTCTGTCTTTACGTTCTGAGTTCAAATTCCGCCGAGGTCGACTTTGCCTTTCATCCTTTCGAGGTCGATTAAATAAGTGTCAGTTACGTACCGGGGTCGATGTAATACAGAATACCTCAACAGGCATAATAGAGCAACACAGTATATTCACAGGGTAATTTGCAAAGACCTGGACCTGCCCCATGATAAAAACTGATGGGAACACAAACCACCTCCAGTGTTTGAAAATGATCACATTTCACTCCTTTGGAACTTTACTGTTCAAACAGGCAGAAAGATGGGTGCAAATAGGCCAGACATTATATTGAAGGATTTCAGACAAAAATCATGCCCCTTAATCAATATGATTATCTCAATCGACATGAATGTATCTGTCAAGACCTACCAAAAACTGAACAAATATAAAGATCTTGAAATAGAAATTAGCAAAACGTGGAATCTCAAGACTGAAATAACACCTGTTGTCATAGGCGCCAAAGGAATGATAGCAAAAGGGACTGATTGCTGCCTATCCCAGATACAAGAAAATCTAAATATGGAAGAAATTCAAAAAATAGTGCTCATAGGAACTGCTCATATCCTACGAAAGATATTGTCTATGTAATCCCCAAAACATTTTAATCTGTAAACGTTTTCAAAAGTACTTTCAAATGTACATAATAGCAAACACCTTTTACTGTCATCTTAAGATCATACTCTCATCTTATAATCCAATCACGTTTAAAACAAACTTCTAATTTTCTTAAGTTTTGCCAGACATTCTCTAGAACAATACACCGTGCCATACATATAATAATCCTTTCTATTACAGGCGCAAGGCCTGACATTTTGGGGAGGGAACTAGTCGATTACATCGACCCAGTGTTTCACTGGTACTTAATTTATCGACCCCGAAAGGTAACACCAGTAATTAAAGGAATGCCTGAAACATGTCGGGATTAGATGGTTGTTTTGTAGTTACAGACAAAACAGGGAATTGTAAAAAGTAAACATCTCCATTAAAAGAAGATATTCCAAGAGACTCCCTGGCTTCACTTCTTTTCTGTTTGTAGTTGACGCATTTGACTGACATGCAAAACAACAGAATGTTGATACAAATGTCCTGGTATGACAATTAACCATAATAGGATATTAACGATAAATAATTAGAAATACGGATCAAAGAACACATGGGATTCGACTTTAGAAAATACGCCAAATCGACCTTGATAAGGGGGAAAATTAATTGAATGTGTTAACATTAACCTAGATAAACCAACTGAAATATCAAAGTAAGATCGAACACAGACATACAAATAGTTAAGAATCGATGAACTACATAGATATTCATAAATAAATGAAAGAAAATGTTATGAAACAATATTACATAGACTCTTTAAATTAATAAATAAAATAGAATTGAATTGTTAAGATTAGGTAATAGGTATCTATACTTTGTCTCAGTAATAAGTTAAAGTTATAACATTCTCAAATGGACGCTAAACGAACTAGTAAGTCTAGACGGAAAAAGAAGGAAAATAATGATACACCAATCAATATCTGACATTGGAACACTATATTCATCACAATTACAAGGCTACATGGACTTTAGACAACTAGAAAACAATTACAAAATGTCCATAAGCACAGAATTCTAGAAAATTAATACAAACAGCTACGAAACAAAGAAAACAAAAGAAAAACGTTTACTATTTCTTAAATAAATCAACAAGCACAAAACAGTCTGCAATAACAGGAAGTTATCAAGAAAATGGAGGAACAATAACAGATAACGGGAAACAGCTGAAAATCTGAATTAATGATTATCATCATGATAAGATGATAACAAATAAACCCCCAACATAGACAGTACCGGAAAAAGCTGAACAGAATGGAATAGATGAAGATATATTGCATCACTGACTGAGTAGCGCCTAATTCTCAGGAGAGAATAAAGGTTTAATGACTGCGGCACAGATCCAAACTATTTCCATCAGAAATCACCGAAAGTATATTATGAAGCAGAATGTAGTAACTGTAGAATATGTGGAAATAAGAAAGAAGCAATGGACTACATTATTTCCAGCTGCTAATTCTTAACCACGAAAGTATAAATCCACTGGTATGATAAAGTTCGGACTTACATCCACTGGAATTTATGTCAGCACAATGGAATAACAACAGAAAAAGGTGTTATGAGTATACACCAGAAAAGGTCGCCGAGTGTAGCAAAGAAACTATATTCTACGACACGCCAATACACACAGATTGTTGGATCTAGTATAATCGTCCAGATATTTTGGTCAAAGACCACCAAGAAAAGATGTGTCCCCTAACCGATATATAAATCTCACTAGATGATCATGTAACTACAAAAGAGAGAAAATATTCAAGTATTAAGATCCGGAAATGTTTTGTTTGGTATAAAAGATGGGCTACAGCAAATATTCTGCTCAATACGACAGATTTGCGTGTCAGTTACTTGGCCTTAACCAGTTGAACATGTCCCCTAGTGGCTGATGTTATGTGCATCTCTGATCACGAGCTGAAGTAGTGGGGAAGCATCATAGCCATGTGTTGAGAGGAATTCTTTGGATTTGAATAATTCACCTCTGGAAATATATGTGTTCAGAGAAATTCTTTGGGTTTGAATAATTCACCCCTGGAAATATAGGTGTTTTGTTCAACATCCTTAAACAACACTCATCCAGGGACCTGTTGAGCGGGATGGGATACTCGACCTGAAGATAATTCTAACTGGGCTTCAGCTGCAAAGCCATGCGCTGTAGTAGTAGTAGTAGTAAGAAGAAGAAGAAGAAGAAGAAATGCCCTGATGCAGTACCAGGCAGTGGCTCTCATGGCTTCTGATCATCACTGATTGAAGTGTTATCATGTGCATTGTTTAATCTTGGTATAAAAGATGGGCTACAGCAAATAATCTGCTCAATACCACAGATTTCTTTGTCAGTTGTTTGACCATATCCAATTGAGCATGTCTCTTAGTGGATGACGATATGTGCATCTCTGATCATGAGTAGAAGTAGTGGGGGAGCACCATAGCCATATGTTGAGAGGAATTCTTTGAAGTTTGAATAATTCACCTCTGTAAACATGGACTTTTGTCCAACATCCTTAAACAACTCTTACTCAGGAGACCTTTTGAGTGGGATGGACAACTCGACCTGACGAAAATTCTAACTGGGCCCCACCTGCGAGGTCATGTGCTATTTACCTTGATATGAGATCACCATGTCGCGCACATATGGTTGTGATGCATGTGCCTGGTGTACCCTTATCAGACGGGTAGTCATGATGGGTGTACTGGGCTTCGTATACTTTACACCAGTGTCAAATTGATGGCATGCACTGTTCTCTTACTCAATAATAATAATAATTATTATTATTATTATTATTATTATTATTATTATTATCATTATTATTATTATTATTATTATTATGCTTTCTACTAAATGCACAAGGCCTGAAATTTAGAGGAAGGGATTAAATCGATTACCCTAGTGCGTAACTAGCACTTAATTAATTCTTACTAGTGGAAGCACAAAGCTTCAAATTTGGGGGAAAGAATTAAGTCGATGACATTGACCCCAGTGCGTAACTGGTACTTAATTTATAGACCCCGAAAGGACGAAAGGCAAAGTCTACTTCGGCAGAATTTGAACTCAGAACGTAGCGGCAGATGAAATATCGCTAAACATTTTGCCTGGCGTGCTAACGATTCTGCCAGCTCGCCTTCTTCTT
>NC_142936.1:15699897-15702397 GCF_046866305.1 Octopus bimaculoides | reverse complement strand
ATGATCTCAGTTGTCGTTGAAATGTCTTCAACTGATGCTAAAAGCTTAACGAGTGTGTGTGTGTGTGTGTGTGTGTGTGTGTGTGTGTGTGTGTGTGTGTGTGTGTGTGTGTGTGTGTGTGTGTGTGTACGTACATTTGTGTGTGTCTGTATATGTGGGGGAGGCTATGACACAAAGAATTCTGTGAACAAGGAATAAATGTTGTAGTCAAGACGAGTGGTAGATTTTCATCATATGTAGTAGAAGCTGAAAACTTCACTAACCATTATTCCAAGATTCATGTCTCCGATCTTAGATTGGTTGTGAAGATTAGTGTACGACCAGCATATATAGTTTCTGACGATAAACTTTTATGAAAACATCTCTAGAAAAAGCACCCAAAAAGCTAAAAACCGAAAAAAAAAGTATGGACAAAAGAAAACATTTTGTTTGCAAAGGTGTTAGAAAGAAAATTTAAAAGTTTGAATATGATGCTGTGCTCTAATTGGATGCTAAGGGGGATTGTTATCTTCCTGTTCTGCATACCTGTGAGAACATATTTTGTGACTACTAATGTGCGATCCGTCTTTTACTTTCTCATGAGTAATACTAAAATGTAGAAAATATTCTTTATATGATTATATAAGGCCCGACGATTTTATATTGATAACTAAAGATAGTAAAGTGATATTTAATGTGGAAAAGATTATGGTATAATAATACAACTGCCAAAAGTTGTATGAACAGCATAAAATTAAAACGGTACTCAATACGTTACGTAGAGTAAATGTATAAGATCATAATCAATTTCTTAAAAAAACATATATGTATATATACATATACATTATGTAGGAAAAATGTCCTACACATTTTTCACATGACTAATTTCAGGGTATTTATTCAATGCTTGAGATAAAAGAAAACAGAATTTGACACTTTAAAATGAATTTAGATCAGCTCCATATTAGGCACTGCATGTTGTATCAATTCAAAAGTGGATCTTCAGAAATGGAAGCGGCAGGAAATATTCGTTCTGTCAATGGAAATGAAGCCTTAAACATCCGGACATACCAACGATGACTGAGCTACTTTAGCTCGGGAATTTTTTCTCTCAGAGACTCCCCTCGATTTGAACAACCATGTTCTGCCAATATTGAGCTTCTGAAAGTCATAACTGAGGAAAATCCAACGGAAGCTACACGAGAATTGACAAAACAATTCAAGTCAAACTTCGATCATAAAACATCTTTATGAATTCATAACTTTGTTCGTGGGTTCCTCCTCATCTGACTGCTTCTCAGCCTAATCAAAGCGTTGCACTCTATCCGACATTGAAGAGTAGATTTGCTATAGAACCCTTTTCTGAGTAGAATCATCACAAACAAAGAAATGTAGAATCTGTACAACTATATCCAACTAAAACGACAGCGGCTAACACCCGATACAAAAGGATAATCCACTGCAAACCAAGTCGGGTGTCTGTTGGGATGCGAAGGGTGTCATTTATCCTTTTCTACTCTAGGCACAAGGCCCGAAATTTGGGGGAGGGGGTTAAGTCAATTAGATCGACCCCAGTACGCAACTGGTACTTAATTTATCGACCTCGAAAGAATGAAAGGCAAAGTTGACCTCGGCGGAATTTGAACTCAGAACGTAAAGACAGACGAAATACTAGTAAGCATTTCGCCCGGCGTTCTAACATTTTTGCCAGTTCGCCGCCTTCGAAGGGTGTCGTCTGTCATGGAGTGTTAAACCAAAAGGAAGCAGTTAATGCACAGGAGTATTGTCGTCAACTAGAAGCATTGCACAAAATTTGCAAAAGAAGCGTCCATCATTCGTATACGGGTGTTGCTTTTACACAATAAATCAATACCATATAGTGCCCAAGTAACTAAGGAATAGATTATGGCACTAAATATGGAAGTTTTGCCTCATCACCCTTACTCTGCAGACCATGTTCAATCTACCTGTCATCTTTTCAGATCATTGCAACATTATTTAGAAGGAAGATGGTTTATCAGTTATGAAAAGACTGAAAATAATATTGAGTAGAGTTTTTCTTATTATTTTAGCTTTTGTTGTACTTTGGTTTTGTCTTTGTGGTTTTTTTGTTTTGTTCTTTTGCTTCTAAACCTGAAGAACTTTAGATCGAGGAATCAATTCTATGCCAAATCGATTGGATTGTTTTGCTTAAATATATCAAGACTAGAAATTTATTTCTCTTCCAACATGAAATGCGACAGGAATTTCTTTCCAACCTAATATATATATATATATATATATATATATATATATATATATATATATATACAGATACATAGATTGATTGATTTAAGTCACAATAATCATTCTACACTTTCTTGTGTCTGTCCATTCACTCGTATATATATATATATATATATATATATATATATATATATATATATATATATATATATATATATACCGTTCATAATTTCTCGGCTTATCACATGAATTATGTCATATCCCAATTTACAATACCTTTTTCATGCAGTACTGG
>NC_142936.1:15682397-15689897 GCF_046866305.1 Octopus bimaculoides | reverse complement strand
TTTTGTCTTGTTTTGCTTTTTTTCTATCCAGAATAAATTTTCAATCACGGTCATATTGGAATGACCAGCGGACGTATCTGTCTGAGATGCGCTGGATATGAGACTGTCCAGTGCACTGTTAATTTATTATACGTCGCACAGCCATCATCATATCAGACATGGATCAGGCTGTTACCTGAATCTGTCGTAGAAATCAAGCTTTTGCTTTCCTTCTGCAAAGAATAGTGAGTAGATACCTTTTGTCTGTTGAAGGCAGTCGTGTTGTGGATGCGTTTGAAAGACTTGAGAACAGAGTACTTATATTCAGTACTACTTGAAGGGGAAACGAGAAGAGAGAATGAGATGCTGCCCTCTGGTGACTTTATAAAAGGAGAGTGAAAGTAGATATTTAAAATGGTTTCCTCTGAATTTGGGATTATGAATTACAAGTGGGAGAAATTTGATATGTCAGAGTTAACCGAGATTTTGTGTAGCGCTTCCCGAATAAGCCCCTGTGTTTGGATGTTCCTCCATTGTGTGGACTCTTTCATTATCCTATGTATGCTGAGAGACCCTTTCATTGTTCTAGTTTTGTTGTGCTCTATTGTTTTATACTAACTGAGATTCATTCATACAAATTATACTCTTTTCCAAAGTCTTATGTCTTTAAAGACAATGAAAATATTATTATTCTTATCTTTACCATTCATGTATTGTTATATCTATTACAGTTACAGATATGATTTATTTATTTGTTATTATTAATATCAATATGAATGAAGGGGAGGTAAATATTGGTTTCACATTTTGGCACAAGGCCAGCAATTTTGAGAGAGAGATAAATCAATAACATCGAACCCATTGTTCAACTGATACTTATTTAATCGACCTCGATAATGTTTTGCCAGGCCCGTTAACGATTCTGCCTGTTCAACTCCTATAGGGGATCAGTGGAAAATACTTTTATGGCCTGAGTTTCAGTGAGAAGAAACGACGGTCTTCAGTATTGTTTCCTTCTACAAAATTCCATTCACTAAATATAGGTCAACCCGAAGTTTATAGTTAAAGACATTTGCCCAACGTGCTGCGCAGAAGGATTGAACTCGGAATCATGTGATTGCGAATAAAACTTCTTAATCACACATTACCCCTTAAATGTCTGGCTTTGTACCGTTGTTAAGAAAAGATTATTATTAATGTTGTTACTAGGCGACGAGCTGGCAGAATCGTTAGCACGCCGGGAAAAATGCTTAGCGGCATTTAGTCTTTACGTTCTGAGTTCAAATTACGCCGAGGTCGACTTTGCCCTCTGGAATCGATAAAATAAGTACTAGTTGAGCAGTGGGGGTCAATATAATCGACTTATACCTCCGAAATTGCTGGTTTCAAACCAAAATTTGAAGCTATTGTCAATATTGTTACAGTTTTATGTATACATATAACAGATGTAATCGATTCGTCTCTCTGCTCTAAAAAGCCAATACTTTTAATCATAACTGCTTGATAGACACCCCTGATCATTGAAAGCTTAAGCAGCTGACTTTATTTATCCACACTAGAGCATGTATTTAATAAATAATAGTAGCTTCCTTTCATTATATTGTTTCTGTTATGGATCGTATTTGGTTTGCTTTTGTTAGTGAGACATTAATGAAAGCTGACACTTACAACATGCTAAACTGGCATTTCAGTTTAGCGGCCATTATAACTGTGTTTGTTTTCTGTTGACTTAATTATATTTATCACTTGTAGAGATTGTGCTCGAAATATAATGTGATTTGAATGAAAGTTCTATATATGCATGATGTGACTTATTTTTTTCTCAATATTTTACTGTGTTTTATCTTCTTTTTGTACTTTGGTGAGTTTAGAGTTGGTTGGCGGGTTTTATGTGATTGGTAGGTGTTTTGGCTTTTAAATCAAAATTAGTTCGATATACTATTGAATATAATTAACCAATAAAGAAAGTATATCGTCAGAAAAAGAAAAGAGCGATAATAAATAATTTGACGATATTAAGAATAGCGATATTTTAAAAGCTAATTTACTTGAAAATAAATTTATGCTAAAAAGTTATTTATTCTATTCATTAGGAGAAATTGAGAGAAAATGAGGAGATAGGAATGGAAAGGAAGGGGGAGAATGAAAAAGAAGGTGGAAGGGAGGCAGGGAGAGCATTCTACTAGGTGGAATGAATTGGAAGGTTTTCTTCATTCTGATTAATTGAATAGTTATTTTCTCTAATGAATAAAAATTCAGACCAGCAGGGAAGAAAGACAGTTTGAAATGTTTTCTGATTACTGCTGTTCTTCAGTTTTTATTATTACGTCTAACCTAAGGTGTATGGGTGGCTAAGCGACCTGAAGTACACTACTGAGCGATAGAACTACTAAAGAAAGAAAGAAATACCTGAATAATTAAATTAAATATGGTGAGCTGGTAGATTCGTTTGCACGCCAAACAAATTACGTAACGGCATTTCTTCAGATTTTATGTTCTACGTTCAAATCTCGCCGTGGTTAATATTACCTTTATCCTTTCTGGGCCGATAAAATAAATTTCCAGCCAAGTGCTGGTGCCGATGTAATCGACTAATATACCCCACTTGAATTTGTTGGTCTTGTACCAAAATTTGAAGCAATTACGAATAAATAAACGTACAATTCTTCCTCGATTTGCATGGCAGTCGTTCTATAGTTTCGTTTTTGTACAGTTTTGATGGAGGTCTAATATTTTCTTTTATTTTGATAAATACAAAAACATTATTCCGTTATTTCCGTTTCGTTTGTCTTTTCCTCCATACATGCGAGAGTGGTTGTGTGATGAGAAGTTTACTTCCGGGTTCAGTCTAACGAAAGCTTTATGTTTGGATTTGGTAGATGGCATCTGAAAGAAGCCCGTCTTGCGCGCGCGCGTGTGTGTTTTTGTTTGTCCTCCACCACCGCTTGACAGCTGGAATTTGCTTATGTCTCTGTAACTTAGCAGTATTTGGTCGATTCATTCTACTAAACCTTTCATAGCAGCGTCCAGCATCGCCGCAGTCCAATGATTGGAGCAAGTAAAAAATAAGAGCTCGTGAGACAAACCACTGAGAATAATATTTTCACAAGAGAAAAATATTCTTTTTTTTATATATTGTTTAAATATTTTCTAGATTGAATGATACATTTTCAAATGTCAAGAAAGTCGATTTCTCTAGAAATGAAAATGAAAATGATTAAGTCAACTTCGAAATGCAAAGAGTTCAACAGAAACTGCGAAACAGCTTGATACAAACAGAGGAAATGTAAAAATTATAGTTAAGAAAAAAAGAAGTAGAATTCGGAGCCAATATAATCTTTGGATCTTCAATTTCTTCAAAATACGTCACACATACGTAAGAACGATATGGAAACAATAAATACCTATGATTTTGAAAAGATTATACACACACACATACATACATACATACATACATACATACATGTGTGTACACATGATAGGTACATTTCAGTACATAATTATCCATATTTCGTGTTTTATTAAATAACTTATTTTCTTCGTTTTATACAATTCCGATTAGTACGGAGGCTGACGGAATCACTTTACCGTATAAACCATGGTGGGGCATATACGGACTAAATGACCAAATATCTATGCGTATTTAGCATCTCTATGAAATTAAGTCCACGAGGGCCTTTTAGACAACTTGATATGGGGATCGAACTACACCTGATTCGTTTTTATTTAATAATTCACTAGGTTTCACTTTCATCTCCTTCCCAAATTGATGATGATACAAGCTAAAATCTGAAACGTAAAAAAGGTAAAACGCGTATATCCGAGGACAATCTTGTTTACGAAGCAGTACAACAATTTTATGGCTTCGTAGGCTAATTTCAGAAACTGTGTCGGCGACAATTAATCAAGTGGAGAGTTCGGTGCGTTAATTGCCGTGAAAAGCGTAGACTGAGGAATGTATGACCTGTGTTCGAATCGAATCGATAACAAACTTTGTCTCTAGGAGTCTTTAGGAGTGGATAGAATGAGAACCAATTAAATAGTAAGCCTTTTTTCAAACCCGTGCGCCTTACGTAAGAGTAACCACTTGTTTTGATATATTTTCTTTTGTAAGTACAATACCTGGAACTTTTCCTTTTGGCCGGCACATAGAAAAAATATTTTTTTGTAACTTAACACTTTCAAATTTCGTATACTGGTAGAATGTGTCATTTAAAACATCATTTACTCTTGGCGTTTTTAAGAAAATTCTTTTTTTTTTTCGAAGTTATTTCGTGTTAAAGTTGTCGTATTTCGGTAATTTCAACCAATCAATGACGTCTATTGAGGTGAAAACAATTACTGCTGCGGTTTGGCAATAAGACGTTCTGTCGGTGTAAATTTACTTTGTCACTTATTTCTGATATATTTACATTTGAGATACACGTGTATATAGTTTAATCAATTCAGTTATTAGTTATTTAAAAAAAAATTTCAGTTTATTTTGTTTGTGGAAGTATTTTCGTTTTGTTTTAGCGGTTTCGAAATTGCCTATTTTGGGATCTTTTCCCTTGAATAAAATTTCTGCCGTTGTTTGTCAACAACAACTATCGGCGGTATATATTTCGTTTGTCACTGTTATTTATGACATCGTTTGTGCGTTTGTACTGGTTTTAGCTTTGTAAATACTGAAGTTTTGATCATATGCTGGTCTGTATATTTTATACTTATTCCTAAGGTACCCGTTTAAACATTAGCAATGAATAGGATAGCAACAATGCTGTTGCTGAGACCCCCTTTGGTCATGACTGTTCCAGGGATTGCACCTAGAAAGTTACCCTCCCAGGCACAAGTCCGGGCAAGGTTGTTTTTTATGGAAGACCAGCAGTCGCCCATGCATACCGGCTTCCCCTCTCCACGCCACCAGTATTATCCAAGGAAAAGGCAAAGGGGCCGATATAGTTTGGCACCTGTCATGTTGCAACTCATTTCTACAGCTGAGTGAACTAGAGCAACGTGAAATAAAGTGTCTTACTCAAGAACACAACACGCAGCGCGGTCCGGGATTCGAACTCACAACCTCGCGATCGTAAGCTCGATGCTCTAACCACTGAGCCATGCGCCTTCACAACAAAGCTGTAAGTACTACATTATTCATAGGTTGTGCTCCAAGTGTACACGAGAGGGAAATACTGTCAGAAGCTATGCCATGGCCACACCCGTATTTCTCTTTCTGCAGGCTTAGGTTATTGAGTTATTGATCAGTAATTAATCTTTAGAATAATATATATATATACGCGCACGCGCACACACAACCTTCTGGAGACAAGTTAATTTTTCCAGTCGTGAATCTATCTTCTGCGTTATTATTGCAACAAAGTGTAATGAGAGGATGTAAGGATGGAAGCTCGAATTGATAGCACCCGAATGGAAGTCACATGATACCAATCTATTCTGCTGAGTAGAAGCCATTGTAGCTTGGGGATAAAATATAGAGGTAAGAAACAGCATATATATGCAGAGCAGAAGTTGGCGCTTTGCTTGTATCCTTTTTTTTTTTTTTTTTTTTTTTGGTGGTGAATGACTCCAGGCTAATTACGCATATGGCTAGATTTCCGGATGCCATTTTGAATGTGTGTATGTAGCAATAGCATCATTCTAGGTCTTAGAGTGGTGCATCATTGTACCTGTCTGCTGGGCTTTGTAAATGTTAGCAGTTGCTGAAGGCTCGTGTACATTATAACCCTGGTGAGAAGGATTTCGACGGTCTGGTGTAGCAGTGATCCGTTCAACAGAGCTACTTATTTCTATTGAATTATAGAACAAGTAGTTGACTGATTCGCATACAAAGACAATTATATAATTAGCGGGGAAAGCCAAGCATTTTAGAGGAAGTGTATGGTCGATTAAGTTAATCTCAAGGACTTGATTGTTATTTATTCTAACAGATCAGGAGAGATGAAAAGCAAATTTAACCTTGCAGCTCAGTAATTAAAGGGATTATTGCTTATATAATCTATTTCGGAATGAAAAGATAAAAGGCAAAAGTGAACCATAGTTACGTGAGATTTGAACTCACAGGGGAGAGGTACGCAATTAAACACGGCGATGCCCAATCAAATTATGTCAACAACATGTCCTGCGGGGAATATCATGCAATATAAATAGATAGCTCTTAAAACAGGAAATTTGAATACCGTCCGTTGCATTATTTCTGAATACTTTCATAAACTACTTGTTCACTTGAGAGAGGGGATTATATTGCTAGATCGGTTCTCAACAATTTTGTGTCACCTACTCAGTACAATAAGCGAATAAATGTATTTGCTGCCTGCCGGCTGTAATATTTATAGCGATGATATTTGAAATTCAAATTAACCTGGATGAGTTGCCCCAAGATTGTATCGTGTATATAGTCCACAGCAAAAATTAAACTCATTTGAAGACCCATTATTATCGATGGAAAATCATTCGCACTCATACGAAACCCGATTATATTTATATATGCTGTGTTTTATATATATATATATATATATATATATATATATATATATATATATATATATATATATTCTAGTTTTGCATTAGAAAATTCCTAATCCAAACAATTCCATTTAGGTATCATCAACTATACTGACCATAGAAGAAAACGAAAACACTTCGAGCTACATTTCCATTCATCAGACATTAAATAAATGAATTTACTTAGCCCGATCTTAATCGAAATGCTGGAAGCAAAAATATACTTCAAAGAATTGAAGTTTGGGTCACAGATGGACCAAATTGGATCAGCTACTCCTAAGAGCGCGACGTGTCCCCTCGTCATTGATGCCAACCCTCTATGACACGTTATACATCCAACCTGACTATATACGAATTCAAGTAACAGTAGTTTGTAGAGTACTAATTTCGTTGTATTCATAACAATGAGGTATGTATATATATATATATATATATATGTGTGTGTATGTATATTTATGTATGCATGTATGTATGTGTGTACGTGTGGATTACGTAAAACGAAATTGAAAAGTAGTTATTCACAAAGGCAGACTTCGGAAAGTTTTACTGGAATTGTCTTTAAGATATACACCTTTACTTTTACTTGTTTCAGTCATATGACTGCGGCCATGCTGGAGCACCGCCTTTAGTCGAGCAAATCGACCCCCAGGGCTTATTCTTTGTAAGCCTAGTATTTATACTACCGGTCTCTTTTGCCGAACCGCTAAGTTACGGGGATGTAAACACACTAGCATCGGTTGTCAAGCGATGTTGGGGGGACAAACACTGACACACAAACATACACACACACATACATACATATATATATATATATATATATATATATATATATATATATATATATATAAACATATATACGACGGATTCTTTCAGTTTCCGTCTACCAAATCCACTCTGAAGGATTTGGCCGGCCCGAGGCTATAGTAGAAGACACTTGCCCAAGGTGCCACACAGTGGGACTGAACCCAGAACTATGTGGCTGGTAAGCAAGCTACTTACCACACCTCCTCTCCTGGATAT
>NC_142936.1:15659897-15677397 GCF_046866305.1 Octopus bimaculoides | reverse complement strand
GGTTACTTAACTGGAGTAGAAATATCTCGTATTAGTGAGAGTATGAGAGACCCTGCAGATGGGCTACAAAGGCTGGTCGGGGTTGAAAATAGAAAGGAGAGGAATTGACAGGAGGAACAGGGAAATGGTGATGGAACTGTTAAGGGTGAGGAGCAGTGAACTCTGAAGCTCTGCTTGCATGTTTGCTAGTTTCATTGTGTGTTTTGTCTTTACTTGTTTCCTGTTTAATTTTTTTCTTTCGTTTGAACATAAATTTGATGACTACCGAGATGGCCATATTGCAACACTTGAAAAGACTCCAGAAGCCTTTGGTGTATTATATTCTCGTTATCAAGCAGTTCGGTAAATAGTCACCGATAGAAGAATCAGATTTTTAAAAATAAGTACTTGCATCGATTTAACTGATTGAAACATTCAAAGCGAATCAGTCAAATTTTTCATTGTAAAAGTTAAATATGTATATTTGTGTGTGTGTAAGTATGAGTGTGTGTGTGTGTGTGTGTGTGTGTGTGTGTGTGTGTGTGTGTGTGTGTGTACGCGTGCGTGTGTGTAACAAAAATCCTTAAACCAAAATCGTCAGCACTTTCTCTCACCCATATTATCAATCACTCCTATGTAACACCGACCAATTTTCTCTCGACCTTCTCTCTCATAACCCCCATCGCATTCTCTATTTCCTCATTTACTGCAATCACCTCCTCATATACTCACTGTGTCCACCTTTTAACCTGTTCAGTTCTTTCATTATTCTCTAGCCTGTTTTAATTCACTAGAGTTTTTTTATATTCATTAAGTACCCTTGTCCAAAATTTTAGAGGTTTTTTTCCGCTTCACACGACAATCAAACTTACAAATTACTGGTCCTCTTTACTTCGTCTATTTCTCTAATGTGAACGATGATTTTCATCCCCATACTTATAAAATTAAATAAATAAAAAAATGAACAGCAAATAAAACAAAAATGACATGATCGTTTCGATCATGTATATATTAAAATGGTATCTGCAACAATCCCCCTGTGTGAAGAAAACGGTACACATAATTAGTCTTCTTCGGATTTGGCACAACGGTGACAATAATTAGATTTAAAAACATCTCTGTATTATTGAAACACGAAGAGCAACGAGATCGATATAGCAAATGTTTAGCTAACACGCAACGATAAATGTGATAACATATTAACCCTCATGAACCCGTCTAACATTTAATATCTAACCATATAAAGGTCGTTTTGCAGGTTATTAAATACCAACCTCATTCTTCAAAATATCAAACCTTATATTCTGAATTTTGTCATTCATATTCATTGGCGTCAGAATTTTGTCACGTTCTCCATTATTTCCAAGATTTCATAAGATTAATATCAATGTATTTAAATGGCGATGTGCACAACATTTTAAGAATTGGTACTTTAACTCGCTCTTAGCATTCAAAATCATTCAATATACACCTACGCATTTTTTTCTTTGTTTTTGATCGTTCAAATTCACTCATTTTTACCAACTGCAGTTTTTGTTGCTGACACTGCCAAATTGCAGAATATTATCGTAGGTTTAGAAATTTTGATGATATTTGGTTGGTTGCGATGGATAATTGGACTTCTCCATGTCTATAATGTGTATGTCTTTTCCTGTTATTTCGTATGTCCCTTTGTCGACCCTCTACGTCTGATTTTTATGAAGCGTTAGTCATTATTCACACGCATACCATGATTTATATAGGTGGACAGTGGAAATAAGTAAATAGACGAACTCCTTTCACTTTTATGAAAGATAAATAAAAGTATGGAAAACCATACATGCAAAAAGCTATGTATATTTACGTCCGTTTACGCGGGAGCATTGGGCAGAACGTTATAGGGCATGACCATCCTTGAGACGTAATTAATGTATGCGCAAAGTTAGGTGAAAATCGGTTGAGAAGTGTGGAAATGTATGCATTAGTCATGATACACACACATACTACGATTTATATATACTATATATATATAGTTTAACGTGTATACTAGTGGCTATAAGCAGCTAACGAAATGACTTCTAATCGAAATAAGCGAAACGAAGATTAAAAAAACGTGGTACATTTTGACAAGTCACCTGACGAGACACATCTGCACCAATGATGCACCACAACTATTTGTACAGTATCTCGCCCGCAAGGGACCGATGGACGATGGGTTTAAGCAATCGTAGTGATGAATAAAGAATCTTGTGAACTCCATTTTCTTTCTCTTCCTCTCATATTTTATAAACTCTACAGACACTAAAGAATTCTTGAAGGAAATCTAGTGCCATTTAAAGCCATACTACTTATGACATCAGGTTGCCGAATACAGTGAACGGGCTTTAAACGGCATACAACAAGGTGTACACCTAAATTTAAAAATTGTGTGTGTGGACGTATGCATGCATGCATGTGTGTTTATATTAGTTTAATTATTTGGTCGCTAGTTATAAATGTTCCAAATGGTATATTATAGTCTGAAGAGGAAAATATGGCTCGATTGCGGTCTTAAGATGGGTTTAAGCAGTAATCAAGACTAAGTTACATAACATTTTCTCGTCAAAAGAAACGTGTTTATAGATAGATATATATGACTAAAGATGAATCCCACTACATAATACATACATACATACATATATATATATATATATATATATATATATTGGTCTTCACATGTAATATATATTTTTATGTAGATTGTTAAACTAAGATAAGTGATACAAATTATAGTAACGTGAGGCGAAAATAGTCGAGCAAATACATTTGTTTTAAATGGTTCTTGTTACTAGATAGTGTATCTTTGAAGAGAAAAAAAATGTAGTAAATTGCCGGCTGGGGTCGGTGGAGAGCTCACCGACTAAGCAGAAGGTTAAGGATCAGTTGCTAAATTTTAATTAAATATGAAAACTAATACTGATTGGTGATGACGGTGGTGGTTGTGATGGTGGTAGTGGTGTTACTACTGCCACATGCGGCGGCGGCAGTCGCCGTCGTCTTCGAAGTTGTCATCGTTGTCGTGAGATAGGGATAGAGTCGTCTGCTGTGGAGAATAAGTGGGTAATGGGGCGAACAGTGTGAGCGTTTATAGTGAAGTGGATTTGAAGTAAATAGGTTAATTCGTTATTAAATGTGCTGTATATCTTGTGTTCTTGTACACAAATGTTGAGATGCGCGTGCCGGAACGTATCGCTATGTTTAAATGTTGCTACACACACACACACACATACCCACGCACACATGCACGCACGTTCACAGAGAGTCACACTCGCATCTTCACACACATACACACACCGACCGAAACACACACACACACACACGCTCACCCACACACAACACTCACACACACCGACACACATACACATACACACACACACCGACACATATACACACACCAATACATATACACACACCAACACATACACATGCTGACACACACATACACACACGTTCACAGAGTCACACTCACATATTCACACACCGACACACGGACACACATACACTCACACGCCGACACACGAACATACACATATGTACGTGTGCATGTTTGTTTCTGCTTGTGCGTTCGTCCTTATATGCGTTTGTGTGTTCTTGCGTTGACAGAATGCGTTTAATTCGCTTGTATTTTGTGCCTATTCTGATATCAACTCTACGTTGTACAGAGAAGAAGCGTATACAGTAATTTATGAAATCTAGGCACTAAGTCAATTTTAATGTCTTTTATAAAAGCAATATGAACTTTCATGACACTTTCTTTTATTCAATCAGGATTTTTACCTCCTTAAAATAAGTGATGAAATGTCTTTAATGATTACCAGTGATGACGATGAAGATGGCGACTCATACTTAGTGAATGAGACACAAAACCAGTCAGAAATGTGAACATTGACACAAAAAGAAAATTATGACTGAACCTCTTCTTTGTCGCTCGTCCTGCCACAACACGCACGCACGCAAACACACACACATACACACAGCCAAACCGATTAACAGATAGGCAGACAGGGAGCTAGGTAGGTAGATAAATAGATAAATGCGTGGATAAACACACACACACACATACATATATATATATATATATATATATATATATATATATATATATATATATATATATATATAATTTTGTAATGATTACAGGTACTTGAAACTCCTTCCAGTTTGGTTGTATTTGGACTGAAGTCTGTTTCCCTTAATTTGGCATCGTTTCTGTCAGTTGCTAACTCAAGTTGAAAAGACTCTCTTTTAATTAATCAGTCTTTTTTACGTTACAGTTTTATGTCCCTAACTTCTGTTGTTTTAGTCTTTAGATTTAACTTCGTTCTACTCTGTCTCCTACCCTCACTCTTTCCAGATAAACGATCGCGTGCTTTCCAGTGTCGAAATAGTAATAACTCTAGATAAAAAAAATTTAAAAAACACCGCTGTCGAATTGCTTTTATTCACTTCAATTTATTATACTTTCTATTGATTCCCATACACATCTTTCACTAACACATTTATAAATACACACATATACATACATACATACATATATATATATATATATATATATATATATATATATATATATATATATATATATATATATATATATATATTTTATATTATTCAAGCATACACATTTGTAGATATATATATATACATACGCACGTACATGCATATATCCTGGGGTTTAAAGTGAATAAGAAAATGTTTTATTAAGACCGTGATTCCGACGGAAGATTGTTTCATTCGAGAATACGACGGGGACAAACTTCTTATATATCTTATAGCTGAGAAAATGCATTAGAACAAATGACAAGTAAGAGAGTTTGGTAATAACGTTCATATCGATGACGATGGAACAAATAGAGAACGCGAAAATACAAATCGGAATGTAAAAGTAAGAATGAATAATTAAACGAATACTGGTGCACCTAAATAGAACGAGAAAAAAAAACAAAAGTTAAAAGTTGGATGAAAAACAATACAGAAATATCAAGTTTAAGTGTAGATAAGTAAATAAATGGAAAGAACGAATATATAGGAGTTTGATAATGGCGATGGTCATATATATGACAAAGATGGTGGTAATAAAAACTTGGACGACGACAGAGAGAATGACGATGGCGACGACGACGACGACTATAGTAATTATGATGATGATGGAGGTAGTGATATTGGTAGTCTGACGGTGATGATGATGATGATGATGATGATGATGATGATGATGGTGGTGGTGGTGGTGGTGGTGGTGGTGATGATGATGATGATGATGATGATGATGATGATGATGATGATGATGATGATGATGGTGGTGGTGGTGGTGGTGGTGGTGGTGGTGATGATGGTGGTGGTGGTGGTGATGATGATGATGATGATGATGATGATGATGATGATGATGATGATGATGATGGTGGTGGTGGTGGTGGTGGTGGTGGTGGTGGTGGTGGTGATGATGATGATGATGATGATGATGATGATGATGATGATGATGATGATGATGATGATGATGATGATGATGATGATGATGATGATGATGATGATGATGATGATGATGATGATGGTGGTGGTGATCAAAGACGGGAATAATAAGAAGAAGACGGTAATAAAATATATATATATATATACAAAGTAAAGGTAAACACAGAAAGTGACTTATGGTCCCTCAGGGATAACATTTCCATTTTAGTCAAGTAGCGCTGGACAGTTCCATGAGCCCACATAAACAATCACGCTCAAAGGAACTCAAATGTGTGTGTGCGTGTGTGTGTGTATTCATTATATTTATATATATGTGTGTGTGTGTGTGTGTATAGGTGCTGGTGTGGCTGTGGTGTATGAAGCATGCTTCCCAACCACTTTTCAGTCGTTTTATCCATTTATTTATTTATGCTTAAACTTGATTTTTGTTTAGTTTTTTTCTCGCTCTATTTACGCGTAACTATATCCATTCAGTTATTCATGGTTCCGGGTTCAATCCCACTGCGTGGCACCTTTGGCAAGTGGCTTTTAGTATAACCTTAGGCAAACCAAAACCTTGTGAGTGGATCTGTTAGACGCAAACTAAAAGCCCATCGTATATATATATATATGTGTGTGTGTGTGTGTGTGTGTGTGTGTGTGTGTGTGTGTGTGTGTGTGTGTGTGTGTGTGTCACACCAACGCTTGACAACCGTTGCTGATGTGTTTACGTTCCTGTAACTTATCAGTTCGACAAAGCAAAAGAAACCAACAGAATAACTACCAGACTTAGGAAAAAAAATTAAATACTGAAGTTGATTAATTCGACTAAAAATTCTTCAACGCGGTGTCCCAGCATGGCCGCCGTTTAATGAGTGAAACAAATAAAAGATAAAGGTTATGTATATATATATATATATATATATATATATATATATATATAGGAGAATATACAAATAATAACAACAGACGAGGACAGGTGGTGTAAATAACAAAAGGATATATTAGTTTGACGCTCGGGAATACGGAAAGTCTTTGACGTTTCGAGCTACGCTCTTCAACAGAATACGGAGACAAGGAGAAAAACACGGAGAAAAAAAATTGAATAGTGTTCAGTCAACGGCCGATCATAACAATGGCTGACCGGAAGTTAGAAATTCTTTTTTCAGGAGAGCTAAGAAAGGGGGAGATAACAAACGGTGATCGGGAACGAGGTGCTGTGTGTGGGAGGTAGAATGCTGGTGATCTTGACGTATGTAGTGTGAAAATGGGGAAGGGAGAAAGGGAGAAAGTAGTTGGTCAGTTGTAGTGTGTGCGTGGTGTGATGCGAGGGTATTGGTGTGGTGTGATGTGAGGGTGTTGGGAGATGGGGAAGGCATGGGTGGAGTGTGGGTTAGGCTGAGGGTGGGGTAGAGGTAGGGGTATGTGGGTAGGGTGGGGTATGTGGGTAGGGGTGGGTGGTGGGTGTAAGGAATTGGATGGGGTGGAGTGGGAAGGTAGAGTAGGAGCGTGTTGGGGTGTGGTGGGATGAGCTTATGAGGGGGTGTTGACGAGGAGGGAGAAGGGGAAGGTGGATGTAAGAGAGGGGGTAGATGGGTATGGGAGGGGAGAGGAAGAGAGGAGAGAGGGTGGGTATAAGAGAGGGAATATATATATATATATATATATATACTGTAAAGATAAATATGTAAGTATGTATATATGTATGTGTGTACAACGGCCTCCATTCAATATCCGGTTTATAGAGTTGTCTTTTTTTTAGCTTTATTCTATCGACCACTTTTATTGACCCACTATGTTAAAGGAACATAAACAAGCTCCAGTCGTGAACCAGTGGGGAGACTGCAGAACACATACACACATGCATGTAATTATGTATCATTCGCCATGATAGATCGCTGACCACTACACACATTTTTTTCTCTCCTTGTTTCTTTCTGTGTTCCTTTCTGTGGAAGAGCGTAGGCTCGAAACGTTAAAGACTTTTTTAATTCCCGAGCGTTATACTAATACATCTATTTGTTTTCTACACCACCTGTCTTCGTCTGTTGTTTTTTTTTATTGTGAATTCTCCCTATATATATATATATATATATATATATATATATATATATATATATATATACGGCTGGCTTCCACACAATGTCCATCTAACAAGTTCTCTAGAAAGGTATTTGCCGGCTCGGAGCTGTAGCAGAAGACGTTTGCTAAAGATAGTGGTGCGCAATGGGACTGAACACGGAGTCACATGGTTGCAAAGCGAGCATCTTAACCACATATCGAACAGCCTTATGAGCAAAGACATTCCATCCATGACCACCCTGTTGTATAAAGTATCTAAAATGACATCGACCCTTACATTCTTATCAACATATAACCTTACATTAAGGCGGCGTACTGGCAGAAACGTTAGCACGCCGGACAAAATACTTCACCTTCTGAGTTCGAATTCCACCAAGGTTGACTTGGCCTTTCATCCTTTGGGGGGGGGCGAAAAATTAAGTACCAGTTGCGTACTGGTGTCGATCTAATCGACTGCCCACACTTCCTCCAAAATTTCAGGAGTTGTGTCGACATTTGAAAACAGTACTTTAAATGCGTTACGTTTGGTAGTTCAACCAGTTTGTGAGACCGTCTTGTGGCGTTCCATTTGGTCCCTACGACAGCATAGATCTATCACAGATTCTGCCACATTGCCAAGTGTAGAGACATCTGAGGCATTGCGCTGTAGGCTTAAATAAATCAATATGTTCTCTTTTATCGTACGGTCTGTCAGTTAAGATTACTACTTCAGTAAACTTAGTACATTAACTTAGTACATTAATCTCCTGACGGATTATTATTATAAAGTGTAGAAGAAAATTAAACGGCGTTTGGCAACTTGACGTGTGTGGTTCTTAATTACATCTCAGATTGAAACATAAAGCTTTATGTTTCAGTAAAGCCTCCTTCACATCAAGCAAGATTAGTCGAGTATGGTAACGAACATCTGACGTATATCAATACATACATTATGTATATATATACGTGCGTGTGCGTGCGTAAGTACATATATATATATATGCACATATACTTATACGTACATATATATACATATATACACACACATACACATATATATATAAATATATATATATTCTAAATGCGTGTGTGTATGTATATATATATATATATATATATATATATATATATATATATATTCTAAATGTATTCTAGATATATTCTAAAGGGATAGAGATGAAGGAAAAGCAGTAAAATGTGACAATCGATGCAGACTTTGTGGAGTTCACACTGGGGATATCACGCACATCATAAGCAGTTGTCCGAAAATGTCATCCCGGTATTATCTACCGATGAGACATGATGCTGTAGCTAGGACACTCTATAATGAAATCCGTCGGCAGGATAATCCCGAAGACAAAGAAATAAGAACCCACAATATGGTAGAAGCCATAGCCACTCATAATAAAAAGGAATACTGGTGGAATGTACCAGTGAATACCTCAATAGAATGTAAACGCAACAGACCTGATATGATGATTTGAGATAGAGGAAAGAAAATGTGCACAGTTGTGGAAATTAGCTGACCAGCGGATATTAACATAAAGCTGAACATCAATGAAAAAGAAAACACCTATGCTGAACTATTGAGAAATCTGCAGTTACTCTAACCAGATTACAAGTTCAGGTTTGTACCTGTAATTATTGGGGCCCTGGGATAAGTAACGCATTGTTTAAATATCAATCTTAAGAAATTAGGCTTCTCAAAACCAAAAAGGAGAAAGCTAATTCGAATCTATAGATCCAATCCGTCACTGGAACTGTAAAAATCTGTAAAACTTTCCAGAAGTTTATCATTTAAATATATATGAGCATATCTAGATATGCAATTATACGCATGAGAATACATACATAAAACATACAAATCTGCACATATACATACATACATACATACATACATACATACATGCAAAAATACCCTGTTGTTGATGTTGAAATTCCAGTGAAGGAGCCTTAGATCTAGGTTAGAAACTGGTTCTTTCTCTGTTGGCAAGAAATTTTGAAATAAACTGAATAATGACATACATACATACATACATGCAGTACATATGCTTCGAAATTCCAGCTTCTATACCCAGATTACAAATTTACATTGATACCAATAATAATTGGTGCACTTGATTTAGTGTGTAAATGCCTAAAAGTCCGGTTATGCTTGGATTTTTAGAAAAAATAAGAAATCAGCGAACTCGGTTTCATGGAGAAAGAGCGAAAGAAACTGAATCACTTACTTAACAAATACCGAGAACCCTCTTAACTCAAAAAGTTTTGTCGCTTTGTTAGCGACTGGCTTAAACTCTCTCGAGAAGAACTCAAAGAAAAATCCTACATGCGAGAATAGTTACATTTGAACATTTACGAATCGGCCTGTTTTTCTTCGAAATTCATCCGTAGCGTATACTTTCAACATAGCACAGTATACCACAACAGCTCTTGATGTGGATATTAAGAGTCACTGTCGTCAGAAAATTTCACTCGAACTTCCGCCATGTTCCTTTGATCTACAACTCCAAATACCTTCTCGCCGTCTCAACAAGCATCAGTCCATAGATTTTATTTGTTAATGACTTTATCTTTCTGTTTCTAAGTCATCTTATAGTCTTTCCGACGCCTTCGCAACTTGTTTTATATTCTTCATATATATATATATTTATATATATGTATATAATGTATGTATGTATGTATATTTGTTATCTATATCGTTTATGTCTTTCTTGTACTTCATTTTATCCTTTCATTGTCTTTATATTGTTTATCCCTCTGGGTTGTATACATTTTTTATTTCATTGCATTTTTGTATTATATTTTATATCATTGCACTTCTTTCACATTTATTCTTTATGGCCTGTTTCATCTTACTTTATCGTATTCCCGTATTATCTGTTCTTATGTATAATCCGTTGACTTGGTACCACTTAACCTAAACTTTGTTACACTTGCTTTGATATACTATTTATTACTCTTCCTATTCTTGTTCTGTTTTCTTCTTGAATGAAACATTATTCACTCGAATATATAGAGAGAATAACGTAATGGGTTTCATATTTCGATAGCGTCATCCAATGATATGATCGGTAATCGATCTGAATATTGATTATTAGATGGAATATAATGATGTTTCTGATACATCAATAATTTGTATTCTGTATTCTTTTAAACTACATGTAACTTTTTTATTACATAATAACGTCAATTTATATTGCTACTTTATTGACTGCATTTATAAAGGGCGTGGGAGTTTAGCGTAGCAGAAAAGTGAACCCTAATTATACATGGTAACTTCCACCAGGCTGCGCATCAGTAACAATCTCTCTCTCCCTCTCTCTCTCTCCCTCTCTTTCTCTTTATGTATATATATATATTCTTTTATTCTTTTACTTGTTTCAGTCGTTTGACTGCTGCCATGCTGGAGCACCGCCTCTAATCAAGCAAATCGACCCCAGAGCTTATACTTTGTAAGCCTAGTACTTATTCTATCGTTCTCTTTTGCCGAACTGCTAAGTTACGGGGACGTAAACACACCAGCATCGGTTGTCAAGCGATGTTGGGGCGGGACAAACGCAGACACACAAAAATATACACACGCATACATATATATATATACATATATATATATACGATGGGTTTCTTCCAGTTTCCGTCTACCAAATCCACTCAAAAGGCTTTGGTCTGCCCCAGGCTGTAGTAGAAGACACCTGCTGAAGATGCCACGCAGTAGGACTGAACCCAGGACCATGTGGTTGGTAAGCAAGCTACTTACCACACAGCCACTCCTGCGCCTATATATAAATTTTGAGTAAGAGGTTATGCAGCCGTCTAAGGGATAAATGTATCCATAGGCACTACTGGTGTATTACCTATGCATACGACTTGTTATAGGTTTAACAGTAGTTGGTAATTCGAATGGTAAAGTGTGGTTTAATATATCCATTTCTTATCTTATCTGAATATATATATATAATGTATACAGATAGATAGAGAGAGAGAGAGAGAGAGAGAGAGAGAGAGAGAGAGAGAGAGAGAGAGAGAGAGAGAGAGAGAGAGAGAGAGAGATGGATTGAAACTTTGTTGTTTGAGTACTATTCACACACACACGAACGCACACACTCACACATGTATGTATGTATGTATGTATGTATAATCCAGAAAAGCCGCAAAAGTTCAATGGGTAAAGTCACGTAATATTTGCGGTTTTACACATTAGAGTGGCACTTCATCAGACTTGCATCAAAAGGTGCGCTCTTACCTTATGTATACATATATATATATATATATACACCTGTGTATGTGTGTGTGTACATGCATGTGGGTGGATGTATGCGCATATGCGCATATTTAATGTTTATATATATATATATATATATATATATATATATACATAAAGATATATATACATAAATATATATATATATATATATATATATATATATATATATATATATATATATATATATATATATACGTATGTATATATGTGCATAAGTATTCTGATTCCATATTGCTTCCAATATAACTGTTTCTAAGTTTAGTAACCGCTTGAATGTAGTTTTTGCTTCATAACTTATCACGTTTTTGATCTACATCACAGATTAATTTTGTGGCTTCTTCAAAAATAGCTGAACACTTCAAGCAATGTTTTTGAGTTATCGGTCCTTACACACCTTTTCATTCATTTTCACCTTCTGTTTTACCGCCCGAAAGCATTCGTGGCCGACATGGAGAAGAACCAGGAAAGAAGTTTTAATTTTTAGTACAATACCAAAGAATGAAATAGCTTAAATGCATATACACCAAGTTAAGAGGCTGTTCAGTCCATGGAATGTAACGAGTAAAATAGTTGTTATTGACAATATGAGCTTGAAGTTCTTTGTAGTACTTTGACATGTTTGATGCGTTCTTATCACTGTCCTTTTTCTTTTAAATTGTTACGTCGATTCTATTTTGTTCAAAAAATTTCACGATGATGTTTGCAAGAGCTTCTTCTGCGTGACTTGCAAAGGGAATGAAAGTAGGAAAACGGCCAATAACCTTTTGAACTGATTTTCTAACATGATGAATAACTAGTCAACTGATCAATCTGAGATTTTCCTGGTGTTGAATAAAAAGTATGTCGCTTCTTTGATTTCTTCTCCAATTTAACAAAAAAAAAACAAGACAGTGATAACAACGCATCAAAATACTGCATAGGACTTCAAGCCCATATTGTCAGCATCACCTATTTTACCCATCATATTCCATGTACCGAACACTGTCTTAACTTGGTGTAAATGCTTTCAATACTTTGTTCGCATAACTTCTATATCTCCCTCGGATATTTTTGAAGATACGAGGTCTGATCAATAATAAGTATCTGGACTGTTGCCATAGTAACACAGCTAAAGCACACAGAATAAAGCCGCTTGACTTTGAGCTCTGCTGTCCCTGCGCACGCAGTTTTAACGTTCTAACTCACTTTCGCTGTTTACGGCAGTGCTTGGAAGGAAGGTGTGTAGCGTGTGATCGTCGCATTGACAATGACAGAAGAAGTTGTCATGACGACACCTGCTCAGAGGCTAACGCAAAGTTGTAGAAAGTATATGGATAGGAGTTTATGAGTTTCACACAACGCGGCCGAAAAGATGTTGATAGTGACGAACATTCTGAGAAAAACATCGCAGATGTGCGCGCACCTGTGGGAGGAAATCGTCGAATCACCATCCGTGATTATCAGAGGATATGCCGATTAGTTACGGTTCAGTTCGATCCATAATCATTGAAGATTTGGGTATGAGATGCGTGTCTGCCAGGTTTGTGCCAAAACTGCTTTCAGCTGACCAAAAAGACACTTGGGTTTCAGTTTCACAAGATCTCCTCGTTTGTGTCAAGAACGATGAAAACTTTTTGAAAACTTTGCGTGAGCCTCTGAGCTGGTATCGCCAGCTTTTGGCAAAATTTGATGCAGGTTCTCTGCTCAACATTTTCTGTCATGATCAATGTGACGATCACATGCTACACACATTCCTTCCAAGCACTGCTGTAAACAGCGGAAGTTAAAACTTAGTGCGCATGCACAGCACAATTCAAGGTAAATCTGTGCCAAGTGACTTTACCTTGCGTACTTTAACTTCGTTACCGTGGCAAAAGCCCGGATACTTATTGATCAGACTACGTATATTTGAAGATTTCCCTTGTAATTAACTTATTTTTGCTATATGAGAAATAAGGAAAGATCATATTCAGTAAATGGTTGTTGTCATTCTGTTAAGAAGTAAGTGTTTCGGTGTCATCAAAAGATGAGAGAAACTTTACAGTCAAAACTTTTCTTTACATTACTTTTCCCCAATATTCCATTCCTTTTCTTAATGAGATTTCGTTCATTGAATCAATTCACGTTATGTTACAGGTCCGATGTCCAGAACTGCTATCATGTTTTGTAAACAATATACAGGTGCTAGTTTGAAAACATACCTAGGGAAAACTGAGGTTTTGACCTATGTATGCCCTCGAAGACAGTTCAAACCAAGCAAAATATATTTCCTATTGAATGGGAGAAAATACATTACTCATTCCTTTTAGATATCCTCACTAGTCATGTGCTTCTGGAATATCAATGAATGATATCTTCGCTGATCAGAGTCTTTCGAAATATGAGAAATCATTATCATGGTGCCACCGAGAATTTATTTACATCACAAATCACTCAATTCCTGTATTATATTTGAGTTTGCTCAAGCCCCTCGTCATCAGCTTTTGTGACATTCGTATCATCACAGATAACTTGAACTCTTAGTGCCTCTTTGCGGAGGCGCAATGGCCCAGTGGTTAGGGAAGCGGACTCGCGGTCATAGGATCGCAGTTTCGATTCCCAGTCCGGGCGTTGTGAGTGTTTATTGAGCGAAAACACCTAAAGCTCCGCGAGGCTCCGGCAGAGGATGGTGGCGAACCCTGCTGTACTCTTTCACCACAACTTTCTCTCATTCTTACTTCCTGTTTCTGTTGTGCCTGTAATTCAAAGGGTCAGCCTTGTCACACTCTGTGTCACGCTGAATATCCCCGAGAACTAAGTTAAGGGTACACGTGTCTGTGGAGTGCTCAGCCACTTGCACGTTAATTTCACGAGCAGGCTGTTCCGTTGATCGGATCAACTGGAACCCTCGTCGTCGTAAGCGACGGAGTGCCAACAACAAGTGCCTCTTTAATAATGCCATAGCAATCATTAGATTCGGATATCTTTTGTGTCCAGTTTAATGTTTTGCTGCTGCCTTGCATTTGAGTCCAAGAACTCGCATTTACTGAGAATGTCTTCATGCTTCCACACTGAAATCTCTTTTTCTCCGATCTAATTAATTTGAATGGGTGGAAAATAATTGCTAAATATTGGTTGAAGGGTTGAATTCTTATTGTAGAAAAAGACAGCATAAGCTTTTGGAGAATTTAATTATTTTGCATGAATCACTCGGTCTCGGGTTAATTATCATTTGCATAAATAGATATTTATGTTACTATACCAATAACTTAAAACTTATAGAAATAAAATTTAGCAAAAGGTGAAAGGTCGACCGCCTTTGTACCGATGATATTTTAGAAGATTCCCAGTGATAATAAATTTATGTGGTTTAGACAAACACATCACAGTTGCTTTAAGCCGTTGTTTTTTTCTTACTTGTGTTACAAAGTCAAACAATTCCAATTTTAGGGTGAATCAAAACTAGGTCGTAGGCTCCTAACCTCAAATCAACGGGAGAATCATAACTGTCAGAATTATGGACCATAATAATTCTAATTAGCGAAGGTTAGATGCACATCGTTAATACGCAAAAACTGACTCCTACAAGACACGGTAAATAGTATCGATTTTTTTTCCGTTGACCTTTATTCACCATTGTAAATATATTCTGTTTAATTGTTCTCTGTTCACTTCCTTTCACTCAGAACTTTCAAACCATTTTTACTATCGTATTACGTTTATTGCTATATCACTATATTAGTAATACAGTATATTTCTGTACTGTTACTATATTAGTATATTACTATTTTATTATAATAGTAATATATATGGAGTATATTGACTTTCCCCTTTTTAAAGACACAATCTAGAATACTTTCCACTCTGATACTGCGTTCACAAATAAAATTAATGTTTAGTTAATCTCTGGTGGCCCTCGAGCAGGCAGGATACCCTGGGCTCTAACCACTAAAGCCCACAATTGAACCCAGACTGATCAAAACTCATTAAGAATTAATTCTCAATTAATTAGCCATGCAAGTGTTCAATAAAACCAATGTTATCGAGCTGTATTTCATAGTATGAATGTACAAAAAATTTTCGAAGCTTGAGTACAGCAGAAACATGATTCGGATCACAGTGATATATATCTAGCTGATATCGTGCTTAGAATGGTTAATAGCTCTTAAACAATATATGAGCTACCATTTGTGATTATCTGTTTCATATATGTGGTCATTTAATCCTATGAATAATATTAAAAGAAAATACTATTGAATAAAGGACTCATTTATAACATAGTAGAGAATTGTATCATATATATTATATTCGCTAAAGACTATTATTATTTACTTATTTACCAGGGAGCTCCAGTTTCGTCTTTCAATTATTTCAGAGTAATAACAAAAAGACTTAACAGCGTATACTTGTGTTTGTCTGTTTGTATATATGTATGTATGTATGTGTATGTGTATGTGTGTATATGTATGTATATAGTGTGTGTTTCTCTATCTGTGTGTATTGGCATATCCCAGAGTATGGTTGCTTTCTCGTTTTCTGTGACCTTTTCTGGCGTGTGTTTATACCATCTTTTTTCTGTTGTTATTCCATAGTGTTGGCATAGCTTCCAGTGTATATAGGTCCCAGCTCTGTCGTGTCTGTGAATATTATTATTATTATTATTATTATTATTATTATTATTAATTGAAATAGTAGTAGGTTAATGGCAGGAAAATACAAAAGGAGTTATGAATTATATGATTGTTTTGTGATAAAAGGATCTTAGCGTTGGTACTTCATTTATTAAGAGTGAGAGACGACCATACTGGAGCTGTAACTCTGTAATTTCGAGAAAAATCAGCCAAGAAAAGTTTTCTATTAAAGTAGTGATGAATGGGAACACTACATATGTTTATAAACCAGTGTATTTAAGGGTAAAGGATAAGTTGTTTTGTTATTATTCTTTTATTCTTTTACTTGTTTCAGTCATTTGACTGCGGCCATGCTAGAGCACCTCCTTAAAGGGTTTAGTCGAAGAAATCAGCCGCAGGACTTATTCCTTGTAAGCCTGTGTCGGGTTCTTTTGCCGGACTGTTAAATTACGGAGGCGTAAACACACCAGCATCGGTTGTCAAGCAATGGCGGTAGGGACAAACACAGACACACACACACACACACACACACACACACACATATATATATATATATATATATATATATATATATATATATACATACGACGGGCTTCTTTCAGTTTCCGTCTACCAAATCCGCTCACAAGGCTTTGGTCGGCCCGAGGCTATAGAAGAAGACACTTGCCCAAGGTGCCACGCAGTGGGACTGAACCCGGAACTATGTGGTTAGGAGGCAAACTTCTTGCCTGCGCCTATAGGATTTTTTTGCATTTACAAAAAAAAAAATACTGTTTACACTTTACAAAGAATTGTTAGTACGCTGTGTTTCAATATTAGAGAAAGTATAATTAACTCTGGTGTATGGACGGTAAGAGTTAACTAAAGTCCAAGATTTCATTATAATTAAGACTATTGTGAATAAATAAATATTAAGAATAACAACGTGCATAATAAACAGTAAAGGAATATAACAGAGCCAGAAGGAATATAACAGAGCCAGAAGGAATATAACAGAGCCAGAAGGAATATATGAGTTCAGTCCGTTTTTCTAAGTGACTTTTAAATAAAGATGTACTCATAGTCGAGAGTAAGGATGTTTGAATAGTATAATTAACGAACGATATTACAAAGAAGCTAATTAGTGCTGGAATGAATAAAG
>NC_142936.1:15652397-15654897 GCF_046866305.1 Octopus bimaculoides | reverse complement strand
ATTTATAGAAGATAATGTTAAAACTGCTTCCCCGTTTCTATACTACATATTCAGAAACTAAAACCACAATATTACTTTAGTTTGAAAATACAGTAGGTACCGTAAGCTGAAAACATGCTGCAATTTGTGTGTATGTTAACACACACACACACACACACACATATATATATATATATATATATATATATATATATATATATATATATATATATATATTCTAAATATGGCTATGGTGTTAGAAATTCATTACAGCATTTATCTCTCATTTCTAGCAACGTAGGTGTCTCTAACATCCTGGTCGTATTTACTGAAATTATAGTTTTCCTTTTTGTTAAAGCATTACACAATTTTGTCTTTCTCTCTCTCTCTCTCTCTCTCTCTCTCTCTATATATATATATATATATATATATATATATATATATATATATATATATATATATATATAATACAAATAATATGTGAGTATATGCATATATACGTACATGTATGTACATACCTACATCTACATGTATATATAGATGTATATCTGGGTACAGGATGTCACAAAAAAACGTGGACAAAATGAAAAACAAAAATATAAACAGAGCCCAGAAAACGCACAGGCCACATAGAGAATATTTCCTTCATCAGCTGCCGCCATTCTAAAACTAAGCGTATCGAACAGTTAAGGCAGTGTGTGTATGCATATGTGGGTACAGGACGTCACGAAACGTGTACAACAAAAAAGTGCGAAGCACGAGTACATGGAACATGAACTATTCTTTCGAACAACGTAAAGGACGACCCTTCATCAGTTGTTGGCTGTTTTTCTAGTCTCGTATTTCGAGCATTTAACAACAATATACGCTTTCGATAAAACAGTTGCTCCCGCAAAGCATATTAAATAAAATTTGGGATTTTGCGGAGGGTCAAAATAGAAAACGCAAACAGGACAGGGAAATCAAACAGGACAGGGAAAACAAACAGGACAGGGAAAACAAACAGGAAGGGTTGCTAAGCTTAAACGAGGTTGTGGTGGCGAACGCGTAAATCAAGCTAGGACAAGGAGACAAACAAAAACACGTCTTCCTTGTTTCAGCTACAACGGAGAGAAAGAAAAAAAGACGGCCGATGGTCACGTGGGAGCTACGTGAGCAAGTCAGAAGGAATGAGGAAGAGAGAGTGACAGAGTAATAGGATAGAATAGTGGGAGAAGAGGCCGTAAAAGAATAAGAGACAGAAAAACGAAAGAGTAAAAAGATCGTATAGAGTGCGCATCAGAATTATGAAGATACATTGTCAAACTGATCTCAGGTTGTGTTGTGCTGTGTGATTCTATATATAAGAGATTTAGATGTATCTGGGGTGGGGTTGATGCTTGTTAGTGAGTGGGGTAGTAAAGGAGTGTTGATGAACAAGGGCTGACAGAAAATAGTGAATGGTAAAAGCAAGATAATTCATTGAGAGTGTAGTTGGAAGGTGGTGGGGTGTTTAAGCAGTGTTTTACGAAGGCTTGTGAAACAGCCCTCCTACTGGTTCCATTTGAATAGGTGGCCTTTGGTGAAAATATTATGGTGAGATGTTTTTCAAATTCTTTACTTATGGCTGAATCAACTATCTTAATGACATAAAGAGAAACTTCAGTAATTTGTTATGTTAAAAATGAGTTTAAGTGTGTGTCTCGGGAGGGGGGGGTAATGAGGTGTAAGATACATGTCTTTTGATAAAAAGGGGATGATGAAAAAATGAGGTTAATTTTGGAATGTTTGTTGATAGAAATGTATTTTTATATTGGTTTGGGAAGGAGATGGGGGGATTACGCTAGCTTACATATTTACTTCCCTACATATAAACATACAAAATGTATACATACATATATATATATATATATATATATATATATATATACACATACATACATATACATACATATGTGCATACATATATATATACACACACGCATATATGCACACATATTTATACATCTACATACATATATACATACATGCATATACACATACATGCATACATATATATATACATACACACATACATATACACATATATATTTTTTTCTAGTTCATATATTTACTCATACATTCACAACCGTGTATTTATATATACCTACATACACATGCCTACGTACTAGATCTGCCAGTATATTTATACATATATATACCTACTTGTATGTTTATATATCCCCACATACACATGCATACGTACTAGATCAACAAACCAAACTGTATAATATTATTATCAACTTTTTTTTAAATTTAATGACTTCACTATCAGTGAAGTCATTCTTTTCCTTTTTCACATATACCTAACTCTACCAAGGATTTCACACATTTCCATTTGTACACGTTCAAAATCTGTGGCTAACACCCGTTCAATTGAACAATGCAACAATTGCATCAATTTAAATGCAGAGCAATCCTCAGCTGCACAAAGACATAGAATTAAATTAAAACAGATGGACACTTTAATATAATTTTGCATAAAATCTCCAAAAAGTTAAGG
>NC_142936.1:15644046-15649397 GCF_046866305.1 Octopus bimaculoides | reverse complement strand
TCCCACTCTACGTATGTTCAGCAAATACTGCAGATGAAGCACGGATAAACAAAGAAAATACCTTCATACAAAAGTACAAACCAAGACTTAACAAACTTTAACAGAGTGCATACAAAAATAACTATTCAAACACAAAACTCATTTTGGCACTTAACATGAGGAACCTACACAGCTAACAACCTAAACTTTAGCCACTGGACTACATACAACAACTCCTGTCCACTCTCCCACCAGACAGATTAATTTGTCGGCCTTCTTTTTAGGCGCAAAATATATTGTCGTGTGACAATATATATATATATATATATATATATATATATATATATATATATATATATATATATATATACGACGGGCTTCTTTCAGTTCCTGTCTACCAATTCCACTCACAAGGTTTTGGTCGGTCCGAGGCTATAGTAGAAGACACTTGCCCAAAGTGCTACGAAGTGGGACTGAACCCGGAACCATGTGGTTGGGAAGCAGGACTGCATGAGTGCATTGGAAGGTGAGTTAGAGCGATATCTATTTCGGCTCTTTACATTCAAAGTTCAAATCCAACCGCAGTAAAATTTTGCCTTTCAAATTTTCGGAGTCGATAAAATGAAGTGTTAGTCAAGTGTTAGGATCGATTTAATCGACCAGCCACTTCTCGTCAAAAATTGCTATTCTTGAACATAAAATAGAAACAACTATTTTCTTTATCATTAAACATATATCTTTAAAAAATCAAAATTAGTAGTTTCCTGCAAGCAGAGACCTTTACAATTTAAAGACTATAAAGAAACTTTGAAGTCAATAGTTTGTTTGTTTATTCAATTTTGCTGCTGTTGTTGTTGTTGCTGCTGCTGATGCTGCTGCTGCCGCTGCTGCTGTGCCTGTCGCTTCTGCTGTTGTTGTGTTGTTGTTGCTGTTGTGTGCCGAGAAGAAATTACAAAGAATGCTATTTGAAAATCTCTAGTTCATAAATCATTTTCATGTTATTGGCTGGTTTATAAATCTTCAGTTGACGGTAATAGCAAAAAGGAAACAGAAATTCACAGCGTGTTATATTTGATGGCGTGATAATTTTTACTGCTGTACGTTTTGTCTTTGCCCTGCGGCGAAGCTGGAGCACGGCTTTCAAAGGTTTTAGTCGATTATTCCGACATCTCATTTATTTGTCTGGTGCTTAGATTATCGATTATGTCTTGTGTCTCGCTGTAAAAGTTTAATTTATACGGAAGAAATACTACAACAAAATTTTGCCCCAAACATCAACATTCACTCACACACACACATACATATGTGTGTGTGTGTGTGTGTGTGTGTGTGTGTGTGTGTGTGTGTGTGTGTACATATACAGACACACACTCGCAGTTTGAAATACATCATACTTATATTCTTTTATGCTTTTATTCGTTTCAGTCATTTGACTGTGGCCATGCTGGAGCTCCGCTTTTAGTCGAACAAATCGACACCAGGACTTATTCTTTATATAGTATTTATTTTATCCGTCTCTTTTGCCGAACCGCTAGGTTACGGGGAAATAAACACGCCAACATCGGTTGTCCTCAAGCGACGGTGAGGAGACAGACACACAAACACACATACACACACACACACACACATATATATATATATATATATATATATATATATATATATATATATATATATATATAATGGGCTTCTTTCAGTTTACGTCTACCAAAACCATTCACAAGGCTTTGGTCGGATTGAGGGCTATAGTAGAAGACGCTTGCCCAAGATGCCATGCAGTGGGACTGAACCCAGAACCATGCGGTTGGGAGGCAAGCTTCTTACCACGCAGCCACGTATATATATATACATAAGATTAAATGTTTGTTTTCATGTTCAGTTATAACAAAATCAATTCTACATTAATGTGATAGGTCACTCTATACTTTTATGGAGTACAAATTTATTATTCTTAAACAAGAAGTTTATTCGAAGTTTCGGCCAGCTAATCCAGTTCAAAGATGGCTAAGGTGACCCAGACTTCGAAGTAATTGTCAACAATATTCTAGTTAACTATAATTTAAGAATATATATATATATATATATATATATATATATATAAACTATTACAAACTACTATTTCACTACCAAAATATATCTCCCAGACAGTGAAATAGTAGTTTTGACTGCTATTTCTAATTTTCGGTGTGTGGTGAAGCAATTCTTGCTGAACCCTAATTTTAATTTTATATATATATATATATATATATATATATATATATATATATATATATATATATATATACGACTGGCTTCTTTGAGTTTCTATCTACCAAATCTACTCACAAGGCTTTAGCTGAATCGAAGCTACAGTAGAAGACACCTGCCCAAGGTCTCACGCAGTGGAAACTGAACCCGGAACTATGTGGTTGAAAAGCAAGCTTCTTACCACACAGCCACGCCATATAATTAATAGCAAACAGAAGCAGTATTGATACCAAAATATAAACTTGATCACCAACTTAATGTGGAGGTTGTGTTATAACACAAAATTCTGTGCTATTT
Source organism: Octopus bimaculoides (assembly GCF_046866305.1). NCBI lineage: Eukaryota > Metazoa > Mollusca > Cephalopoda > Octopoda > Octopodidae > Octopus > Octopus bimaculoides. The sequence continues at coordinate 15,646,874 of NC_142936.1, read as the reverse complement.
ACTTTGAGAGGATCTCTTATATGGGTTCGTGGTATATGAAAGCACTCGTGGTATATGAAAGCACAGGCGATGACAGTCTGCTACGGCAGCCAGAATTTCAAGATCATGGGATTTCTCCTTACTATGTTTTCCTCAGTGACAGATGTCCTGCAGCAGCGTAACAGTCGAATCTCTCGTTAACGATAATTAGAATATTAGTAACTATTAGTAGAATATTAGTAACTCTCGTTTGAGATATTTGGTATATTAGTGTCACAAATAGCCACAAGGTTTATTAAAAAGTAATACCGACAGAAGCAGTATTAATGCCAAACGGTGATCTTGATCTCCAACTCAGCGTAAGGGTTGTGTTATAACACAAAATAATGCAGCATTTTGTGTTCTAGAATAACTTCCACTTGCAATTTTCTAAGAACTAGGATATGTTCATGCAATATTTGTAGTGGAGGATAGAGAGCTCACACAATATCATACATTCTGTATATGATTTACGTTAAAAGTACATGAATCTGTAAAATATTCAGCCTCTTACATTATAATATAGTGAGTAGGTAATTGTGTTGATCGAAAAACTGGAACTATCATTCGTTGACACCGACACGAGAGCCGTTCATATATGTATTTGCGTGTGTAGATATTCCATTTTTGTTTTTCTTTGTGGAATGGGGGCAGTTGACTTTTGAAAATAGTTAACATATATTGTTCACGTGGTTCCAACCAACGCTTCCAGATTAATTTAATCCTACTTTCGTGTTAAAATTTATTTTATGTACCGCTGCTTCTATATATTTGAATTATTGCCTTGTGTGTCGCACTTTCATCAATCTCTCTTCTTCTCACTTTCTATCTATCTCAGAGAAATTGATTGTATGCATGTGCACATATGTTTATTTTCAACATAGAAAGAAACACTAAAACTCAGTAAAACAGTTATGGTGTAAGTGAAAACAATACATATCAAAATAAAACAATGTAAAAAATGCCTATATTGAAGTCGTTAGTTATTTTTTGTTCCGTCTTTTTGTTTTTTCTATTACGTGATATTTCTTTTATTGTAATTCTTTATTGTGTATGTGTGGATGTGTGTTTGTGTGTGTTTACAATGAAAACAGGAAATGAACATTATTATAATGCATTGTTCTAAAATTCTACAAGCATGTTTTTATAAACATCAATATTTCATAATTTTTTTAGAAAGTTTTATTCAAATGTTGTTGAAAGACAAAAATACTAAAAGCAGTTTTCAATAAAAAAAATCCTGTTACATGTGTCGGCACAATTCCCATCATCATCACCACTACCATCATCATCATCATCATCATCATCATTATTGATATCATCATTATCATCGTCATCATCACAATCACCATCATCATAGTGTTGGGATTGTAGAATCGTTTCAGCGTCTGACAAAATGCTTAGCGGTATTTCATGCAGTTCTGAGTTCAAAGTGTGTTAGAGTCAGCTTTGCTTTTCATCCTGATGAGGTCGATAAAATAAACACCAGTCCAGTACTAGGGTTGATGTAATCGATTATTTCCCTCCTCCAAAATATCAGGCCTTGTGACTATAACAGAAATTATTATTATTATTATTATTTGGTGGAAACTCTCAGCTTATATTGCTGGATATGATGAAAAGTGTCAGCTGTCCACAGCCAGAATACTAAGGTGACACTTGTTTTCTGGTCATGCTTCAAGATCCCTGCGAAGAATTCTTGCAGCTCCAAGCAATGCTGATTTTTGTAGGTGTTCTACTTTCACACACCCATCTTTTTGAGCCATGTTGGTAGTTAAGGGTTAATACTTCCAAGTGCACTAATTATTATTGGTATCACATCTACTCTCCTCATTAACCACAACCTTCGTATTTCCCACTTTAAATCGTCGTAGTTGCTCAGTTTTTCTTCTTCTTTCTCTCTGATTCTGTTGTCACCGGTACAGGCTATGTCAATTATCATGCAAGTTCTTTATTTTTTATTCACCACAACAATGTCCGGTTTCCAATGTCTGGTCAGGTGATCGCACTGAACCATTGCATCCCACAGGTTTTTGCAATCTTCATCGTCTGGGGTTTTCTCATACCACGTATTTGCTCTTCGTAGGCCTTGGTTACCACAGAGCTTCCAGTGGATCATTCTTACATTCTCAAGTCGTCTTTTGTAATCGCATGTGCCAATTTCGAGCATTCGCTAACTATGTGCCATACCATTTCACCACTCTCACCACACATTCTGCATTTGTTGCTCTCAGTAGTGTTGTCGATTCTGCACTTCTCATAGTTAGTCCTTAACGCTTGTGCTTGTGCTGCACATATAAATGCTTCTGTCTCTATCTTCAGGTCACTCCTTCTCCTCTATAGCCAATGGTCTTCTCTATCTGTCTCGGCGTTCGTATCTGTTGCAAACAGCTGCCTTCCAAGCTGTTTCTTTTGTTTCTTTTCTTTTTTGCGTTCTTATCCTCTTTAAGTTTTTCTCTTTCTTTACACAATGATCAATTTTGCTGACACGGGACTTCTTCACATGTTTCAACAATGGTTCCACGGCATTTTTTACATACCACCCTAAACTGTTTTCCTCTTCTTCGATACATCCTGGCAACTGGGCAAACCTCTTCTACTTTTTCTTCTGGACAGGTACAGTCTATTAGTGTCACTCTTAGGGTGGAAGGCTCCCTGCACTCTCAATATTTTCTTATCTTCGTATTCACTGTCATCAGTTCTTTCTTTTGCCAGTTTATGATTCCAGCTCCATACCGAAGTGATGCTATCGGCCATGTATTAACTGCTTGGATTTTATTCCATCCAGTCAAATTTCGAGCGTAACACCA
>NC_142936.1:15631546-15639046 GCF_046866305.1 Octopus bimaculoides | reverse complement strand
ATTAACAGATCGATACTTTCGTCTACCAGAACAATGCCATTCTAAAACAGCTTTCAAATGTACATCACCGGAGGGAGAAAGAAAGCGAATATATTGAAAGTGCCCTGGCATAGAATATTTATGACTGATATGAGTGAGGTTAATATAAGGCTGGATGTAGGGTGAACCGCAGCCTACAGAAACCAATGGTGTCAATTTGTTGCCCAATGTTCTGGGGGGCACAAGAAGATATGAAGCCGGTTTGATACTGAAATATAATTTCATCTAATACACTCCTTGCCTTCTTTAGCATTTTCTATAAAGCATTAAATATACATGGCGCAGGCATGGCTGTGTGAGAAGAAGTTTGCTTCCCAACCACATAGTTCCAGGTTCAGTCCCACTGCATGGCAACTTAAGCAAGTGTCTTCTACTATAGCCTTGCCCTACCAAAGTTGTGAGTAGATTTGACAGCCGGAAGTTGGAAGAAGCCCTTTGTGAGTGTGTATATACTCTCTTTACTCTTTTACTTGTTTGTCATTTGACTGCGGCCATGCTGGAGCACCGTCTTTAGTCGAGAAAATCGACCCCAGGACTTATTCTTTGTGAGCCTAGTACTTATTCTATCGATCTCTTTTGCCGAACCGTTAAGTTACGTGGACGTAAACACACCAACATCGGTTGTCAAGCGATGTTGGGGGACAAACACAGACACACAAATATATACACACACATACATACATATATATATATATATATACGACGGGCTTCTTTCAGTTTCCGTCTACCAAATCCACTCACAAGGCTTTGGTCGGCCCGAGGCTATAGTAGAAGACACTTGCCCAAGGTGCCACGCAGTGGGACAGAACCAAGAACCATGTAGTTAGTAAGCAAGCTACTTACCACACAGCCATGTGTGTCTTTGTGTCTACATTTGTCCCCTACCACCGCTTGACAACTGGTATTGGTGTGTTTACGTCCCGTGACATAGCAGTTCGGCAAAAAAAACGATAGATTAAGTACCGGGTTTTAAAATATAAAAGAAGTACAGTCATTCGACTAAAATTCTTCAAGACTGAAGCAAGTAAAAGAGAAAATATAAAAGATGGCACTAATCAAAAAGGAGAGACAAGTGCAGGGAGGAATAGTTTAAGAAAATATAAGTAATAAATCGCTGCATAAAAAGTAGCTTCTGTTTTATTGATATAATCCGCTGCCTTCTTATGTGGGGCGGAGTAAACTGTGAACAAAGGGCGTTTATAAAAGGCCACTCTGCAGAAGGTTGAGAATCATTGGTCTCGACCAAGCAAATATAAAGAAGTATTAATAAAAGAAAGTATGAATATATCGGTTTCTGTATTCTTAAATAGTGGAGGTTGTTTCTTTAATCCCCACCCATCGTCTTCTCTAATGGGATTAAATTTCCCAAACACAGACATCGATGTTTTTGTACATACAAACACTAATGAATGCATACATGAAGATATACATGCGTGCGTACGTGCGTGCGTACGTGCGTGCGTGCATGCGTGCGTGTGTGTGTGTGTGTGTGTGTGTGTGTGTGTGTGTGTGTGTGTGTGTGTGTGTGTGTGTGTGTGTGTGTAATATTTTGAGATATATATATAAAGAGAAGGGGGAGAGACAGGCAGGCAGGCAGATAGGGAGCGAAAGAAATAGATAGATAAATGGATTAATGGATCGCTTGATTGATTGTTTGCTTGCTTGATTGAGTGATGGACTGATTCATAGACAGTCAGATATACACACAGACATACGCACACACACAGTAACACATATTACATACAAACATTGATTCACACATACACACGCACACGTGTATAAATATATGTATGTATATATATATATATATATATATATATATATACATATATAAGCACATATATATACATACACATTCACACACACACACACACACACACACACACACACACACACACACACACACACACACACACACACACACACACACATACATACACGTTGCAAACATTTTCAAGCACAGCCATTCAATTGGTAGAAATGCGACCAGACATACAAAGTACGTGATTTTGAATAATTTTATTTAGGAACATTCGAAAAGTTGCTGTTGGTGAGGAGTGTGATGCTGGGGGCTGGGGGTAGTCTTTTTGTTGGTGTTGGTGTTGTTGTTGGTGTTGTTGTTGTTGTCGTTTAGCTCCAGGTCATTCCAGATAATATATCAGTCCTATGATGAAAGAACAGTCCGATTAACCTTATACCGTCTGTTTGCATATCTGGAAACTGCATTTTTAAGACGATTGGATTTGATCTGAGGGATGGAAATTTAGGAGCTACTTCTAGAAGGTTAAACTACAAATTAAGAGGATCTTCCATTGGTTTCACTTTTATGCTTTTTTGTTGTTGTTGTGGTTGTTACTGGTCCCAGACCTGATCGAGTAGACCTATAATCGAAGACGTTCCAATTTGTCTCATCTCACCCTTTTTCTAAATCCAGGATTAAATTACCCACTAGAACTTTCATTTTGTATATAAAATACATGAGTGTAATTCAAAGAGAACTTGGTTGCTATTTTTAGCAGGCGGTTTGACCACTTATAAGTCACCGTCTTTGTATTCTTTTATTTTCTTAATTTATAAAGTATAGAAATAGGAGGGGTTGCTGACGAAGGAAATGTTCTCTATGTGGCCTGTGTGTTTTCTGTGCTTTGTTTATGTTGTTTCTCATTTTGTCCACGTTTTTTTTTGTGACGTCCTGTACCCAGATAAGCATCTATATATACATGTAGATGTAGGTATGTACATACATGTACGTATATATGCATGTACTCACATATTATTTGTATTTATTACGATTTAGCCCGACTTCAGCCCTGGTCGTTCATACATACAATAAAAAATGCGTTCCAACTGTGACTATGTCTACATTGTTCAATGTGTCCTTTTTTTAAGACGATTTGATGGCTCTTTGAGGGAAGTTTGCCTACCGTTTTTAGGGGATTCTTCGAAAGAGTGTACAAATCTCTTTCTGCATAGATGGATAGGTTTGTTTTTACAATGACCTGGTCTCGTTGTTTACAGTCGAGTTGCTTGTTTTGTCATTGAAACGAAACTCAAGCCTTTATTATCATCGTATTAGTTTACTGCTTGTTACATGTTACACAGCATGTACATGTCTAATAATCCTTTCTACTATAGGCACAAGGCCTGGATTTTGTGGCGAGGGGGACAGCCGATAACATTGACCCCGGTACTCAACTGGTACTTAATTTATCGACCCCGAAAGGTTTGAAAGGCAAAGTCGACCTCGACGGAATTTGAACTCAGAAAGTAAAGACGAACGAAATGCTGCTAAGCCTTTTGCCCGGCATACTAACGATTCTGTCAGCTCACCGCCCTTGTACCTATTTAATAATGATGGCAGTTAGTAAACGTACACATGTTAGATTTGATAATAACATCTAGACAACATCAATACGATGAAATCTGGAATTGTGGCTGTCACTACTGTTTTTGCAAGTGGTTTTTTATTATATTGTTATTGTTGTTATTACCGTTCTTCTGAACCCACATGTCAGCTCTGACCGATTAATCCGTCGATCAAAGAGAATCTAGACATGACTGTTACTTTATTTTTCTGACACACTTACATCTAAAGCCTCTTTAATACACTGTGCATTTCCTACTGTTTTTCCAAGATATTAAAACATGATTTGAGGGGGATTGTCTACTAATTCTAAAATAGCATGCCGTGCGACCATACACATTATATATATATATTCCTTTTTTTGGGGTTCTTTTTCGTTTTGCTTGTTTCTTTTTTTTTTTTGTGGGGGCGGCGTCAGAGGTCAAATGCTTTTATTGATGTCAGTGAAGACATTATTTCCTTGTTGCTTTGATACCTATGACATCTGGAATCTCTGAAAAATTTCCGATGTTAACTAATTTGTATCGGAAGCTCAAAAAGAAAAAAAAGAACGAAATGATAAATAATTGTTTAAATAAATCAAAACAGAAGTGTTTATCAAAAAGTATCATCTTTGACTTCTCATAGATTAACAAAATAACTTGATAGGAAATAAATTGTTGCCTTCGAGAGTTAAGATGCCAATTGTTATTTTTTTCCCCTATGGGGCGCGTCATTTATTCTAACATAAAAACTATTTTCGTTTGTTTAGTTATTTTATTTGCTATGCATTTGTTTATCTTCGAAATGCAATTCCAAGTAAGTGGCAGGCGATGATATGTTTAACATAGAAGAGTTAATTATTATCTGAGTAGCGTAAAATAAATAAAAAAGAAAAGTCAAGATAAAAAAATGGTAATTGCAAAAACAAAAACAAAAAAAGAAGGAAGAATATTAAGATAAGAGAATTGATCCCTGAAGGAAAGTGGTATTTAATGGAGTAATCATTGCCAAAGAGTAAATATGAAGGAAAAAAGAGGAGAAAATTTCTTATCAGCCTACGGAAAAGCAGTTTTATGAGTACTCGGCAATCTTTAATGAAATGGTATATTGTTTTTACACGCGCGCATACACACACACACACACACATACGCGCACGCACACACACACACACACACACACACACACACACACATATATATATATATATGTATATATGCATGTATGTATATGTATGTATGCATCTATGTGCACATAATTATATATATATATATATATATATATATATATATATATATATATATATGTAATTATGTTTAAGACAATCAGTAAGTTGTCATAACAGTACTCGGAGTTTCAAATGCCGGAGCTAGGAGCTACGATGCATTCTCATCGGCTATTAACGGCAATAGACCCGATGAGAATGCATCGTAACTCTTAGCTCCGGCATTTGAAATTCTGAATGCTATTATGACAACTTACTGATTGTCCTAAACTTTATATGTATAAATGTCCTCTATTTACTTAATATGGAGGTCTCATTCTCTTGTTGTCACGTTTTCTTATTATATATGTATGTATGTATGTATATATATTTATATGTATATATATATATATATATATATATATATATATATATATATATATATAAGAATTTAAAGATTGGAGAAAACGCATGTTATAATTGCATACTTTATTCCTACATATGTTTCAAAGGATTACAACCTGTGTGATCCATAGGGATCTTTGATATTAAAATTGTAACCTTCTCATCAGGAAAAGCATGGGAATCATCTTAAACGTAAGACATTATGACCGATTCATTAAGATAGAAGAAATACACATAATTATATATATATATATATATATACATATATATATATATATATATATATATATATATATATATATATATATATATATATATAATAATAATATTAGGGACAAAATCCAAAATTACAGGTAAAAAACTCAATTAAAATCAATTTATAAAAAATTAAAATTAAATTGAGCCTTATAGATAAAGTATATATAAAATATATATAGTTTTAGGGAAAATAACCAATTTTCAAGAACTCATCGATGAAAATCCACTATCACATATAGAAAAATTAATAATTAAAAGCACAATAAATGAGTATAATATAAAGTAAAGTAAATATCATAAGATAAATATAATAATATATTATATAATATGTATATAGATGAATATGTATATATACATACGTACATATATATATATATATATATATATATATATATATATATATATATATATATGTACGTATGTATATATATTCATCTATATACATACATACACGCACTACACATACATATATAACATATATAAAAATTGTGGTAGATAAATAGAAAGAGAGAGAAACAGACACATGGGGAGATTTTATCATCATCATTTTTCAGTTTGTTTTTCCATGGGTTGGACAATTCGAGATGATTCAATGGGTGGGAGAACCACGTCTTGCTGTAATGTCTCGCTTTTGGCATGTTCTTTTTTTACGGCTGGTTACACTTCATAACGCCAATTGCTTTCCAGAGTGTACTGGATGCTTTCTTCGTAACACCAGCACTGGTGAGGTTGTGTTGGAACGCACCAGACCAAAGAGTCTCCTTGCCTGAGTGGAAGAATAGAAGATGGAGTAGTCGCTCAATGCGGTGTTTTGAGAAATTAATGTATAATGGGTAGAGTATGGACAGGTCTATCCCTACTGCAGGATAGATAATAACATCGTAGATTTACGAGTGCTTCACATTTTATGTGTGTCAGTGGTAGTGGCACTGTAGGGATATCACAAAGAATGGTAAATTTAACGGTAGCAGGGTACCAGAGCATATCGTCGAGGTGACATTTACAAAAAGACGAATAGAAAAGATAATGGGATAAGAAGAATTAGAACGAGTGTGTAAGATCGCAACAGTTTGAGAGAAGAAGTGAGAGATGGATATAAACAAGAAGTGGGGGTAGTCAGGTGTTCATAAACATTGGGAGTGGGAGAAAGGACTGACACAGATATAAGCAGTTAGAAATAATAATGGACGTATATGTTTGTATACATATCTATTCTTTACATGTGTGTATGTATTTATATATAGGTAGAAATATATACACAAGCGCGCGTCTGTGTGTCTGTATATTCATGGCGATGAACTCTTCTTTCGTTTTCTACAAATTAGTGTTCAGTTGTTCGTTCAACTGAATGGATAACTTGCTGTTTTGGCGGTGCTATGGGATTCAGCATTTTACAGACTAACATATTCTCAAACAGAATCAGTCTGATCTCTTGAATTACACGTAAAGTCTATCTCAAAGGACTTCTACACAGTTTCCATCATTTCAATTCTATTCATGAGGCTTGGGTCGGTCCTTGGGTACGGTTGAGTTATTTGCTCAATATAGCACTTGCCCATACCCACATCCATCTAGGAGTGCGCATGCGTTCGCACGAACGCACGCACACAAACACATTACAATTGTCAACCTAATAATTCTAATCTCTCTCTCTCTCTCTCTCTCTCTCTCTCTCTCTCTCTCTCTCTGCCTTTCTCTCTCTTTCTCTCTCTCTCTTTTGTTCTTTCTCTCTCACACATTAGAGGTTGGATTGATATAGATGCTACTATTATTTATCGCAGTATCTTAACACATGTCTAACAAGGCCATTTATATATACAGATATACACGTATGCATAAATGTACCTGCAAATGTATAGATACGAGCCCCAATAAATGCATATACATGAAGCATATTCCTGTGGAAATATGCTTCCGTAAGCAGATACGAATAAATAATTAAATAGATATACACGCATATATATGTGTGTGTGTGTGTGTGTGTGTGTGTGTGTGTGTGTGTGTGTGTGCATACAGAGAGAGAGGGAGAGAGAACTTTCAATACATATACATGCATACATACACACACACACATATATATATATATATATATATATATATATATATATACATACATACATACATACATACATACATATATATATATATATATATATATATATATATATATTTATATATATATATATATATATATTTATATATATATATATATATATATATATATATATATTTATATATATATATATATATA
>NC_142936.1:15615822-15623322 GCF_046866305.1 Octopus bimaculoides | reverse complement strand
CTCTGTGCACGCAATTACACACCCTTCTCGTCTCCCTTCTTAACTCCCCATATAGAACCACATTATCACCTGGTCCCTAACCCCACACCTTGTCAATTACTTTTCCTCTTTGTCACTCCTCCTACGCTTTTCATCTGATGAAAGTTTTCCCTTCTTAGTTCTAAGCGTTTTAAACTGATGCAATATTTGTTCAAACTTGTCTCTCTTGTAATATTCATTTTTTTTTTTCATTTTGTTCTTGTTTATTATATTTCCAATATTAATGGATCTAACCTGTACGGTGGCATATGTAAACCGTAATTCGTGACACCCACCCGAATTGACTACCCACACAAAAGGTCGGATTATACAGCTATGATCGTTCTCCTACCTGAATGTCGACTGGAATCTGATACTGGTATGTTTAAGGCGAAAACGTAATAACCAATAATCTCTTCCAGTTTCAAAACTACTTCAGAACGTCTACTTCTTTCAAATTCTGTAGTGAGAGAATCGACAATGGTTGTTCTGATAAAATAAACTTTGATATTTCAGAATATTTCTAAATAATTTCAAGGCAATTGCGCCAAATGCCAAAGCCTGGTAAGAGTAACTATAGCTGCATATCTGGTTATTTACCTAAGTTCACGAATCACCAGCTACTACATCTAAGAGTATATCTAAGCCATTGCATATATGGTGGTAAGATAATGCTCTACGATGCCTTATTCATGCAAACTTTCTACTCTCACCTCGATGGCAGCAGCCGTACCCATACCATGAGTAAATTATATATATATATGAGTGAATGAACAAACGAAAGAAAAGGGCACTCAACACATTTAGTAGGAGTTATATGTATTAAAATAGTTTGATTCGATCCTGTGCTACTTCAAATTTCGCAGGCCCCTAACAAGAGCCAGACTACTTCAAACTTTGGATTGAGGAATTTTTAGCCTTGAGGAATTTTTAGTCCAGTGTATCGACCCCGGTACTCTTTTTTAAAGCCTGGTACTAATTCTAACGGTCAGTTTTTTTTGTTTTTTTTTTGCCGAACCACTAAGTTACGGGGTAAATAAACACACTAACACCGGTTGTCAAGCGGTGGTGGAGGACAAACACGGACACATAGACACACACACATGCGCGCGCACACATACACACACGCACGCACATACACACACACACACACACACACACACATATATATATATGTGTGTGTGTGTGTGTGTGTGTGTGTGTGTATACACGACGGGCTTCTTTCAGTTGCCGTCTACCAAATCCACTCACAAGCCTTTGAGACTATAGTAGAAAACTTGCCCAAAGTTCCTCGACGTGGGACTGAACCCTGAATCATGTGGTTGAGATAAAGCTTCTTACTACACTTACTTCAGACATTGAACTGCTGTCATACTGGGGCATTGCCTTGAAGTGTTTTATTGATCAAATCGACCCTGTACTTTTTTCTCAAGTACGGTACTTATCCTAAACCACTAAGATACAAAAGTGTAAACAGACATACACATACATGCACACACACACACAAATAGACAGACATAATTACATACATATATATGTTAAATTAGTTATTTCAAAATAAGTTTTGAAATATCAACAGAATCCACATTGATGGGGAAATATAAAAGTGAAAGTAGAGTAAAATTTATTATAGAATTACTTTGAAATGGGCTTAAATTTCCGTTCGATGATTTATTCAGCTAGTGAAAGATTTTCTTTCTACTGCCTATATTGGAAAACATATTGAAAGCTATACGAAATACGGGGATATGCTCCTATAGTGAGCGACAGTTATTGTCATAGTTTCTATAGAAGAAGATTTTATTATCATCAGCCACGCAATTACGATATAACAGAACGAGAGCAATGGAAAAGAATTTAAACAAACGTATCTATATTTACAAATGAATATATCTAAATAAAAATAATAAATAGATAAATAAATATAAGATATTGACAATAAAATTTGAGGTAAACGAAATAATGCAAATATGTGTCGGCGCTCGATAAAGTGTGAAAATGGACTGCCAGATTATTATGTCTAATATATATAATAATGAAATTGAGGACTGAAAAATAAATTTTATTTTTTATATATTCAAATCATTAAGTGTGACCTGGCAACTTATTCAAGCAGTGAAGACAGATTACCAGTCAGATCTAATTTTATTATAAGATTATATGCATATACATATATGCATATATATGTGTGCATGCGTCTACATGTATGTACGTATGTATACACACATGCACGCATACAAACAATCACACACATACATATTGTGCGATTTAAGATGTAAAATGCAAAGCAATTAACCTGAATGTAGAGCGTCACGTGTTTTCCTGTATATCTCAAGGGAAACCACGAGAAGGATGTTTATTGTTTGTCCGTGTATCATGGAAGAACTCTACAATCGGATATGCCAAAGAGTACATATAAAAATATAGAAAACAAGGCAAATCTGGAGAGATTGTTTAGTAACTAAAACAATCGCTCCTGTTGGATTTTGTGTTACATATAATGTGTATGTGCATGTATATACGTATGTATGTACGAGTGAGTGGGGGCGGTTATGTATATAAATACAGAATTTTATTTACACAGTATTTACATTATTTACAATTGACGGATATTTGTCTTCATCTTGCTGATATACCCTCCAGTCTTCTTCAGGTGTCTTGGGAAAATTTCGAACCTAGGTTCTTATTCCTAAGGCATTTTTCGATGTTGCTATTGTTGTTATTATTATTATTATTATTATTATTATTATTATTATTATTATTATTATTCAGGTCACTGCCTGGAATCGAACTTGGGGTTAGTAGCCCGCGCTCTTAACCACTACACTATATGCCCGTACTGGTTAAGAGCGCCGGTTACTAACCCCAAGATTTCGAGTTTGATTCCAGGCAGTGACATAAATAATAATAATAATAATAATAACAACAACAACAACAACATCGAAAAATACCTTAAGAATGAGAACCCAGGTTCGAATTTTCATCAAGACACCCGATGAAGGCGGGAGGGTATATCAGCCGAAGCGTTGTGCTAACAACAAACAAGACGAGGACAAATATCCGTCAATTGTAAATAATGTAAATAATGTACATAATTTCTCATCTCTTAAACACAGAATTGTATTAATTTACACAGGTTGCAGTTTTAACGCTTACTGTTTTGTTACAGTAAAGTGAAGATTATCCTAGCATAATTCATGTTTGGTTCGCCAGTTGTGAGAAGATATGTTCCTCTCACTCTTCTATCTCAGGAGAGAATTATAGCAATTGTAATCGCAATTTAAATAAAACTCAGCAAGTAATTGTGCAACAACACATCTGTCGAACCGAATCTCATTCCATTGAAACTTACCAAATGCAGTCGAACGTATAGATGAAATTTCTCCTCACTAAACTTCATCATATCATCCACCCTATCTGCGTACAAGGCAAACTAACACCAGATTTGAAAGATGCTGTCATTGAAATTATATTCAAAGGGAAAAAAAAAAAGAGCGCGTACACAATGCGAAAATTACCGAGATGTCGCTAGCTTCTCTGTTACTGGAAGAAAGCTCACAAAAATTCTTCATGATTGACTGATTCCCGTATCAGAATGAATTCTTGCAGAAAGATAATGAGTTTAGAACAGATCGTGGAACAGTTGACATAGTCTTTTCATTAAGACAGATATCTAAAACAATGTCGTTCTCAACGTCGCTGTCTGTGTACAATTTTCAATGATCTTGTCAACGATTTTGATACTTGCTTATGTGGTTTCGTTTAATGCACTGTCACAGAAGGCTTAAAGACTGTAACTTCCCTATCTTAATTATCTATAACTTAGATTTTCTAAAACATGTGTGTGCTCAAATATGTATTGATGGCATAATCATGCAACCAAAAGATGCACGGTATGAAAATTTGTCGAGCCATAAGAATTAATTTCAGTTTGTGATTCATTCAAGAAAAACCATTTCCTGTGAGCCCTATTCGTCGGCAGAGGCATATAGTGTTATATGACTTCTAAGAACTGGTCGACGAACTGTGAAATAACTTAAGAAAACCTGCGTACGAAGAAAATAAGAGGTATTCTTTTTTTGAAGAGCTTAAAATCTATCATTTAACAACTTTTAACAATTTATCTTACACTTTCTAATATATGCTGCAATGTGCATATACATTTACACACATACATACATACATACATACATACATACATACATACATACATACATACATACATACATACACACACACACACATACATACACACATACATACATACATGCATCCATACATACATGCATACATACATACATGCATGCATACATACATATATGCATACATACACACATACATTATTATTATTATTATTATTATTATTATTATTATTATTATTGAGTGAGAGAGCAGTGCATGCCATCAAAGTGACACTGGGGTAAAATATACGAAGCCCGTTATACCCATCATGACTACCCGTTTGATAAGGGTACACCAGGCACATGCATCACAACCATATGTGCACGACATGGTGATCTCATATCAAGATAAACAGTGCGTGACCTTGCAGATGGGGGCCCAGTTAGAGTTTTCTTCAGATCGAGTAACCCTTCCCGCTCAAAAGGTCCCTGGATAAGGTTTGTTTAAGGATATTGAACGAAACACTCATGTTTCCAAAGGTGAATTATTCAAACCCCAAAGAATTCCTCTCAACACATGGCTATGATGCTTCCCCACTACTTCTGCTCATGATCAGAGATGCACATATCGTCAGCCATATCTTCCCAAGCTAGCCTGTCATATCTCTCAACTTTTCTTTCTTCCTTATCGCATACCTTGTTGTCAGCTGGGCATGCTATATCTAATCTATGATAATAATCTAGATCATAGATTATTATTATTATTATTATTATTATTATTATTATTATTATTATTATTATTATTATTATTATTAGCACGGGTTACTAACCCCAAGATACCGAGTTCGATTCCAAGCAGTGACCTGAACAGTAATAATAATAACACCGAAAAATACCTTAGGAATGAAAACCCAGGTTTGAAATTTCCCCCAAGAGATCTAAAGAAGGCTGGAGGGTATATTCGTCGAATGTAAATAATGTAAACATTCTTCAACTTATATTTATGTGTTCTGTATGGAAATTTCGTTTTCAATCGCTAAAGACTCGCGTTTATTAAAGATATGTATGTGCTTACGCATATATTCATCTGCATGTTTGTTTTTCATGAATATCTTTTTTTGTGTGTGGATCAGTATATGTGTCTTTCTTTTTTTTTCCTGTGTGCATGTGTGTGTTTCTGATGAATAACTATCTGCATTAAATCTTGTCTTCGTGTGTGTGTGTGTGTGTGTGTGTGTGTGTGTGTGTGTGTGTGTGTGTGTGTGTGTGTGAGTGTGTGAACCTGCGCTTCTTTTTTACTCCATTTATCATTAGATATGACGATAAAATTTTGTAAACGACTTGGTATCAAAATGAATACAATTCTCCCGTTTTGAGTCTTCTAGTTGTTCGCTTCGCTTGAAATATTGTAAGCACACACACATGCAGACTTTGCATATATATGTGCATGTGCGTGTGTGCATGTATGTACATAAGTATGTATTAACAGATTATGGCATAGGCACGTATTACTCAAGATTTCGCAGGATTGATTTTATGTCTGAAAATTTAAGGAATGAATGCCCAAAGCACAAACTCTTAATTTACCATCATTTAACATCAACAATATATCTTAAGCATTCTTTTCTTTCATTTATACATCTATTTATGCGTAGACACACACACGCATATACGTTTGAACAGTGTTTTTCATTTGAATACACTTGTATCAAGAGAAACAACAATTAGAAGGACAGGCAAAAAAAGACGGATTATTCTTGGTTTTCTGTATATATATATATATATATATATATATATATATATATATATATATATATATATACTATCGTGTCAAAGCTCTGCCCTTTCCAGTTCCTGTGGGGGTATTCTAGTGGCCTGTAGGACCACTATCCTCTTCTCCATGCCCAGCAGTATAGCAGCTACCAGCCAGGCTACATCTACTTCTGTGGGCATCTCTTCTACCCAAACCCTGGAAGTACGTCTCCCAAGGTATACGAGTAGAAGCACCGCTTCGTCTGTTTTTAACGGTGTTGCTGAGTGCAGCTTAACGGTAGCTACCTCCGGAAACTGCACCTCCACTGTACCATACTTTCTTCCCCTGGTAAGGTAGGAAATCCCTTGCCCGATTGGTTTCAGTACTTTTTTTCAATTACTTGACATTATTTCAATTTTTCTAGTTGCTACTGCGTACGTCCTGTAAATTATCGATTTTTCATCCATTTCTTTTAAAACTTATTCGGGGGGGAACACCTTCACTTCGTTCGCCTCCCTTTTAATCGTTTTCTTGAATTTCCTTAATTCTTCCAGACTCACGTTTTCACTTTTTTTTCTTTTGCCGCTTCAGCATAATTTTTTGTCTCCATAGCCTCGTCAATTCTTTTAAGGCTTTTCACTAATTCTTCCTCAGGCGACATAAAGTCTGAAGAAGAACTCAAACCTTCGTAATTCATAACACACCCACGATGCTCTCCCATTAAACAAGAGGGAAGACGTCGCACACCACCGCTGCAAGACTACCAAAAGCACGCGTTTCATACAGACAACCGTTCGATCAATAAACCGAAAACAAGCTTCTTTATTTCATAAATTTTGCCATACAGGCATTACATAGAGGGGACAAACAAAGACAAACAAACAAAGAAGCTGCGGGCTGGACACGGACATTAATGAATGAAATGAATACAAAAAGATGAGTAAAAAATGGGAGAGGCACCGGCGCCCGCCGACCGAAAACCCCTCGAAAACCTTGTTCAATAAAAATCATCAACAAAATCAAATTAAATCAAGTCCTATGGTCCTCCACATCCGGGCCCCCAAGCAAGATTCCTGCTGCCTGAAAGGCAACCCGCAATGGCTGGCCCCGAAAACAAGCTTCTTATCATACAGCCACTCCTGCGCCTAATTATATGTGCGTGTGTGTGTGTGTGTGTGTACACGTATATATTATTAAAATATTTATGGTCTACGGATATTTTTTTACGCACTCTGTCCACTGATATAAATTAGCATTTTAAAATAATTTTTACCCTTTTTGCACACACACACACACACACACACACACACATACACATACGCGCGCGCGTAAATTTGAACATATTCTTGTAGGTAGAAATCTCCTGTGCCGCCATTTCGAAAACTTACGCTCTGATACTTCACATTTTACTTTCAACTTTTTTATTACATTTTCATTTCATTCGGAGAAAATTTTTATATGTGAAAGAAATTTCAATAACGAAATAAATAGAAAAATATAGACATTTCAACAATTTAAAACTTTGTATATATCTAACATGAAAAACAACTTGCACACGGAAACTTACGTTCACACTGTCTTACATACACACAGAATTATGTACACAAA
>NC_142936.1:15605822-15610822 GCF_046866305.1 Octopus bimaculoides | reverse complement strand
GGCTAAGTCGACCTCGGCGGAATTTGAACTCAGAACGCAGTGGCAGACGAAATACCGCTAAGCATTTCGCCCGGTGTGCTAACGACTCTGCCAACTCGCCGCCTTATTATATGCATATAATATTATATATGCACTCACACACATACACACACACACACACACACACACACACACACACACACACACACACACACACACACACACACAGATGGACACACATAAACATATGCAGTAAATAAAGTATGATTATGAAGTAAATGCAGTAATCCCACGACGGTGTTACGTTCCAAAACACCCCGCGATAGTTGAAAATCGGCGAAGCAGACACAGTACGGTACTGTGTATTTTTTTATTATTTTTATAATTTACTTTTTTACACGTTTCAGTCATTTGACACTAGCCATGCTGGAGCACCGCCTTTAGTCGAAGAAATCGACCCCAGAACTTTTGTTTTGTAAGCCTAGTATTTATTCTATCCGTCTCTTTTCCCGAACGGCTAAGTTTCGGGGACATAAACACACCAACATCGGTTGTCAAGCGATGGTGGAGGGACAAATACAGACACAAAGACACACACACGCACATAAATATATATACATATATATATCTACACGACGGGCTTCTTTCAGTTTTCGTCTACCCAATCCACGCACAAAGATTTGGTCGATCCGAGTTTATAGTAGAAGACTCTCACCCAAGATGCCTCGCAGTGGGACTGAACCTGGAACCATGTGGTTGGGAAGCAAGTTTCTTACCACACAGCCACGCCTGCGCTTGTATATATTTATTTTATTATAAATGCGACACCACACCACGGAGGAATCGATGTAAGCTTATATAATAAACCATGATAGGTGAACCGCGATAGGTGAACCGCGATAGGTGAACCGCGATAGGTGAACCGCGATATGGCGAGGGGTTACTGTAATATATGAAGATAAGCAAGAAATTCATCAAGTGAAAAATAAGAGTAGAAATATGAAACGAAACAACAACAATTTTGAAGCATGTTCACAATGAAAATACATACACAAATGAAAGGAATAGAAGATATGACGTTTCGGATTAATATCTTCATCAAGGTGGAAGTAAAATAAGAAGAGATTTCAGAAAAAAATGAAATGGAAACGATACTGAATTTATGATGTCTGTCTATATATTAGTTTTAATGTGCGTATGTGTGTGAGTCTGTGTACATATATATACAAACATATGTACAAATATGTAGATAGATAGATAGATAGATAGATTGATTGATTGATTGATTGATTTACATTAATTTCATCATTATCATCATTATGAATATTATCACTATCGTAAATATCATTGCAATCACCATTATCAGAACCATCCACGTTACTACAATCAGAAAGATGATAAGCCCACATCACTGTCACTGTCAGCGCCGTCGTCGTCGAGATAATTATCATTATAATCATTGTCACCAGCAGCTACAGTAACTTCATTATTAAGATAATCAACACCATCATCATCATCATTATCATCATCAGCATGTGTTATCATTACCTTCACCATCTTCATCGCCACTCACAACAACAACAACAAAATCAGCGAAAATATCAACAATGTCGCTTACCCAAACAAAAACATCCTTACCCGTTTCTTTTGTTTTGTGAAATAGTCGATCTAAAAGCTATGCTGTAAAGATGTAAGACATCAAAAGGAAGTGTTACAGTTGTGTGACGCAATCGAACGGATTTCTATTGGCACGTAGTCGGCGAAGGGCTAAGAGGGTTGATAGTTTAATACACCAATTCACGTGACTGTTGATTGTTTGCACAACATACATACAGACATACATACGTAGGTAGGTAGGTGTACATTATAACTAATATATATATATATATATATATATATATATATATATATATATATATATATATATATATATATATATATATATATATATATATATATATATATATACAGGTTTGTGTGGGTGAATATATATATGTATATATAAAAATCTTAATAGATATGTTTTAACTTTATTGTACATTTTCATCATTTTTAGTTTATATATTATATATGATTAGTATAAAAGTATAAAATGAGTGGAATTGAAATACACTTATTATGTGTTGGATGAGGTATGTCATTCGTATGAAAAGGTATTGTATCCCTAAAATATTTATATATATTTCGCTCTCAAATGCTCCCACACTTCTCAGGTAAAAAGTCTGATTAAAGAAAATATGATTAAAGAAAATATCAGGCACCTGGAATATGAGCTTTAATATCTTAAACCCAGTCAAACTCTCATTCTTACACCAAGCGTGTCGATTGAGAACAACCCCTAATCTCCTAGATCAAGTTCCCTATGCCTCAGACGCTCCTTGATATTTTGTACTGCAGTGGTGTCTTTTCTGGCCAGCTGTTGTACATTTGGGTGTACTTAGAAAGTAAAAACAATAACTTTAATACGAAAGAATGACGTACGTCAGCTAACGTCTGCACATAGCAAGTTTGGAATTTCACTCATGTTACACTGATATCGCTACGTGGTATCTTGTCATCTCATAAAAGTTACCAGCTGATCGTGAAAAATTTCAAAGAAAATTCATCTACAGAGTTCATTTGATACATGCTTACTGTCACTATTTCACAATCATACATTTATGTTGAGATAACTACAGTATTATACGCTGAATCTTGTTTTAAGTGAAACACACACGCAAACACACATAATATATATATGTAATGTATGTATGTATGTATGCATGTATGTATGTATGTATGTATGCATGCATGTACGTATGTAATAATACAAATAATATGTGAGTATATGCATATATACGTACATGTATGTATATACCTACATCTACATGTCTCTATAGATGCATATCTGAATACAGGACGTCACAAAAAAACGTGGACAAAATGAAAGAATATAAACAAAGCACGGAAAACAAACATTTTTTTTGGACAATGGTAGGAACACACAGGAAAACAGACAAGCCACATAGAGAACATTTCCTTCATCGGCTGCCCCTATTCTAAGCTAAGCGTTTCGAAGAGTTAGGGCAGGACGCATTGTTAGAATAGCTCTTCCCGCAAAGCAAATTAAAATAAAATTTATGATGCGGAGGAATTAAGTGGCAAAAGTCTTGCCAGCTAAGAAGAATATGCTTCACTGAGAAGTTTAATAAGAACGAAGCATATCTACTGCTTTCATTTGTGCATTAATGCATTTTCCATGCTTTCTAAAAACTTCAGTTCAATGATTTTTTATCTCTCATATCCACCTTTTTTTGGTTTTTAGATTTGGTACATTCATAAAAGGAGGTTATGTTCATTATTTGCATGCATGGTTGTTTGAACAAACGAAAAACAAGCACTCAGCACAGTAATGGTGACATATAGTATTATTTAAAACAGTTTTATTCGGCTTCATGCGACTTAAAGTTTCGCAGGCCTCTAACAAGAAACCTGAAAAACTTAAGCCGCATGAAGCCGAATCGAACTGTTTAAATAATAATAATAATTATTATTATTATTATTATTATTATTATTATTATTATTATTATTATTATTGTTATTATTATAATTATAATAAGACGAAGAATGTATATATATATAGAGATAGATAGATAGATAGATAGATAGATAGATAGATAGATAGATAGATAGATAGATAGATAGATAGATAGATGTGTGCATGTGTATGAATACATACACATACATATAATTGTTGTACAATTAAATGAATTCTTTGATTTTCATAAATCTTCAATTTTCTTCTCGTATTTTATTTATTTATTTATTTATTTTTACATCCTACATTCATTTCAAGACGTTCTAATATAATATCATAATTTCTTTTGCAGAATTCATTTGCCAAGCGCCATAAGTTTTCGAACAATTGGAGAGGTTCCCAAATAGACTGAAAAAAAAAAAGAGATAAATAAAATATTTTGCCAAAAGGAACGGACTAACACAATGAAACAAACAGAAAAATAATCAGAGCGAAATATCCTTTTGTACCAATTTTAATATAACTTTGTTCGTCCATAAATATATCTCTTTATATTCCTTATACATGTATCTATCTCACCATCTCTCTCTCTTTCTCTCTCTCTTTCCTTCTCTCTCTCTCTCTCTATCTCTCTCTCTCTCTCTCTCTCTCTCTCTCTCTCTCTCTCTCTCGTTCTCCGAAACACACAAATATACGTATACTCAATATATGTATATTTGTGTATATCATTATTTATCCGACTTATCTCGTTGGCCTTCCACCGTCTCACCTCTGTAACAGCTATGTAGCTATCTATCGGTTAGTTTACTGAACTCATCTATCATTTATCTATCCTCCATATCAATCTATCTTTCTATCTTTTAATATTATTCAAAGCATTTTCTCACATATATATATATATATATATATATATATATATATATATATATATATATATATACTTACATCTTAATGTATATACTTACATATATACACATATACATATACGCGAAGGCGCACACACACACACACACATCTAAATGTATATACATACATATACGCGATGGCACACACACACACCAATACATATACCAATGCATGTATGTATTTGTCTATGACTTGATCGATCGTTTAATCGGTTTGTCGGTGAGCTATTTATCATCTATCTACTCTACGCATCTACGCACCGATCGCAGAATCTTTCATTCAACTTAATCATCTCTCCATTTTAATGCTTTAAATAACTCAGTCTTCTTTATCACTTTAGCGCTCTGTCCATTACAATATTTGCGTTGCCATCAAATTAATGACCATATATATATACATATATATATATATATATATATATATATATATATATATATATATATATATATATATATATATATGCATGTCTTCGTCGATATCTTTGTCAGTCATCACGTCAGCATCAATCACACTCACTCAAGTTATTATTGATCTGGCCAGTCACATTCATCATTAATCTATTTATATATCCTTTTATCCTTTTATCTAACTACTTTTC
>NC_142936.1:15585822-15598322 GCF_046866305.1 Octopus bimaculoides | reverse complement strand
AACTGAAGCAAAAACGAAACAAGTTGAACAAACAATCAATTAGTCGGATATTTAACCTATTGAGTAATAATAAAGGAGTGAAATTGAACAAATGCGTGTATTATTAATATTGGCATAATGACTCTCCCTAAACACAACAATAATTTGTTTCAAAACACGAATTCACATAAAGAATCTTGCAAACCAGATACAAAAACGAAGTATGTGTGTGTGTGTGGGGGGGGGGGGGGGGGGGGGTGTGCGTGCGTGTGTGTGTCTCTCTCTGTCTGTGTATGAATGTGGGTATATATATATGTCTGTGTTTGTATATATATGTGTGTGTGTGTGTGTATAAATATATATATATATATGTATATGTGTGTGTGTGTGTGTGTGTCCTTTTGGATAAGATTGGCCATTTAGCAGCAACAAGAAGTGGTGTGATTGCTTGTTTCATCAGAAAGCACAACACATTCTGCAATTATCTTCTTTATTATTTCTTTATTATCATATGCGTTCCTTAGTTCTACTGAGATGAATGTTGCAATAAAAATTCTCTGGCTTCACCCTTGTAGTCTCAGCTTAGTTTTAATTTATTCTATATAGTTTCTATTGTTGTTTTTCTATAGCTCTTGCAATTCTATATCATCCAAGACCCATATATATATATATATATATATATATATATATATATATATATATATATATATATAATATGAGTACGTACGTACGTATGTATGTATGTATGTATATTTGGAAACAGAAAGCATCTTTGTTTAGCTTTTTATCTGTTATTAAAATTCCACCTCTTTCTTCTGTAGACATGCTTCTGCAGTCCCACACAGATATGTTTCCGTGATAAATATATTCTTACTTTGTCAGCTTTTCAGTAAAACATGTTAAGAGAGTGGTCATTTACTTGTTTTCGTGTCTAGTCTGGCTAATTTACTTAGCTTTCAGTTCATAAAATCTTGAACACAGCTCATTTCTGGAATAGCTTCAAGATCGATGCCTATTATCTTACTGTTGCCATTTAGTTCTGTTTATACACTATTCTAGTGTACGCATAAGATTGCCTTCTTAACTGTTTATTTCCTTTGTGTAACTTGTGCTCTGTCTATGTCATTAATCTTTAACTTTCCTCTTTCCAAGGCTACTTTGCCTCCTTTTTCCAAACAGATCTTCACGTCAGTTTCTTTACTAAATACATGTTTTTTTATATGCAACGTTTCCAGTAGTTTTTCACCTACAACGTACAACTTCTGTACCATTCATTTATTTACATTAGACAGTTTATTGTTCTTCCATAGCATCTCAGTCTGAATGCATTCTGTCTGGAAAGACAGAATCGAAGTGTATGTCTTTCCTAATAGCAATGGGATTTTGTTCTTATAATCTTCTCTTTTGTTTGATTTAGGAAATTTATTCTTATTATTACCCTACGCGCGTAATTTTCACCACATGTGGTAGAAATACTCATTGGGTGAGTGGCTCAAATGATGAGCATTTGGTCTGATTATTTTGCTCGAAATGATGAACATTTGGTCTGATTATAATTTTTTTTTTAAATCCAACTTACAAATTTCCCGATAAGCAAGTGGTCATATTATTTTGCTAACTTTTATTTTCATATGAATTGACCATCGTCTGCGTGTGTATAGATCATGGTGTACCAATGCGCGTAGACATGTGTGCGTACATACATATATACATGTTGTTGTTGTTGGCACTCCATCGCTTACAACGTCGTGGGTTCCAGTTGATCCGATCAACGGAACAGCCTGCTCGTGAAATTAACGTGCAAGTGGCTGAGCACTCCACAGACACGTGTACCCTTAACGTAGTTCTCGGGGATATTCAGCGTGACATAGTGTGACAAGGCTGACCCTTTGAATTACAGGCACAACAGAAACAGGAAGTAAGAGTGAGAGAAAGTTGTGGTGACAGAGTACAGCAGGGTTCGCCACCATCCCCTGCCGGAGCCTCGTGGAGCTTTTAAGTGTTTTCGCTCAATAAACACTCACAACGCCCAGTCTGGGAATCGAAACCGCGATCCTATGACGCGAGTCCGCTGCTCTAACCACTGGGCCATTGCGCCTCCACACATACATACATACATACTTACAAACATACATACATACATACATACATACATACATACATACATACATACATACATACATATGCGACTCTGTATGTGTGTGGGGGGGTGTACACTGATGGATTCAAGGGTTTCGCTTATTTACGAGTTGATTTCTTAATTTCACCAGAGCATAAATACCAATAATGGTGATACTTAAAAAAAACATTAATTCAGTTCAATTAAAAAGCATGGGTAAGCCACGTATTGTTAGCCACGTATTGTAAGCCACGCTATAATTTGCAAAAAAATTTACCTGCCTTATTTTTCATTATTATTATTCTTTTCTACTCTTGACACAAGAGGGAGGGGGGTCAGCCAATTAGATCGACCCCAGTACGCAACTGACACTTAATTTATCGACCCCGAAAGGATGAAAGGCAAAGTCGACCTCGGCGGTACTTGAACTCGGGACGTAAAGACAGACAAAATACCGCTAAGCATTTCGCCCGGCGTGCTAACGTTTCTGCCAGCTCGCAACCTTTTTATTATTATTATTATTATTATTATTATTATTATTATTATTATTATTATTATTATTATTTTTATTTTTATTATTATCATTATTATTTTTATTATTATTATTATTTTTATTATTATTATTATTATTATGATTATTATTATTATTATTATTATTATTATTATTATTTTTATTTTTATTATTATCATTATTATTTTTATTATTATTATTATTTTTATTATTATTATTATTATTATTATGATTATTATTATTATTATTATTATTATTATTTTTATTATTATTATTATTATCATTATTATCATCATCATCATCATCATCATCATCGTCATTGTTGTCGTCGTTATCATCGTCGCCGTCGTCGTCGTCGTCATCATTGTCTTCGTCGTCGTCCTCGTCGTCATCATTGTCTTCGTCGTCGTCCTCGTCGTCGCCGCATATCAGCAGTGTTGATAATTTTGCCACTTTTGTTCTCTGAACATCAAGCCACCACCTGTGTCTTGATATATTCGGTGTTTTTCTTTCTTTCTGTACTGAGAAGTGATGTTTTCCCTAGTGTCGTAAAGTTAATTGCTATGCTGATTGTAAAAAGCCATTTTCCAACACTATACTTAATAATCCCGTTGTGGCAGGAATTACCATTTCTCCCCTGACTTTCCAGAGCCTTTTCAATTCCCACTTTGTATTATATCTTGGTATGTATCTATCTTCTCACTTTCTTGTTCCTTCAATTTGATTTTGAATAGCCAGGCTGCATTTATTATCAGGCAAGTTCTAGTATCTTTCTCAAGCAGAGCAATATCTGATCTTGAATGGTCCAGTTACTTGACTCTGAATATTCATGTCCTATTGAACTTTTACATGATCATATTCGACATCTTTCGTCGGTCCATATTCATACCACCACTATAAGGCGGCGAGCTGGCAGAGTCGTTAGCGCGCTGGGTAAAACGCTTAGCGGCATTTCGTCTGTCTTTACGTTCTGGGTTCAAATTCCGCTGAGGTTAACTTTGCTTTTAATTTTTTGGGGATCTATAAAATAAGAACCAGTTAATCATTGGAATTGATGTAATAGGTTTACCCTCTCCCCTAAAAGTGCTGGCCTTGTGCCAAAATGTGAAACCTATAATCATGTCACTTTTCTGAGTGTCCTAAATTGTGTGTTTATACAATTTCCAGTTGTTTAACTGATGCAGTGTTGTTATGTCTCCAGCCTTTGCATTGTTTCTGTGCCAGGTTCTTACACTTGCATACGAAATGACCTTTTTACTTGCCGCATAATCGAAATAAGGGCGATATAACTTTCGTATTTAAATTCTTTCTGATTTCTCGTGCTCTTTTGGCGTGGCATCATAGTACCTTTTGTGAATTACTTTATATCTTCTCTCCTTAGCCAGTCCGGGAGCCTCTATATTCGGTTTTCCCGATGAAAATTCCATGTATATTTGTTCAATTCTTTCCTGTTTTCCATATTTCCTTTCGGTATTTATTGCTTTTTCTTCACTTTTTGCCACATAGATGTACAGTCAGTATCCCTTCATACAAACTGCACAGTCTTGATTGCTAAGCAAACCTCTTCCACAGTCACTGCGTTTCCTATACAGTTTATCAATATCAGCCTTTTGCGTTACATGCTGTATCGCCAGCAGCTTTAGTTTTACCTGTCAATATCCTTTTGTCATTTGATGTTCTAGTTGGTGATGCCTGCACTGTATCGGATGATTAAATCAGTTTGCTAGTTGATGGCTGTTATAGCATTTTTTCTGTTTAGGCAGGATTTATATATTTTCGTGGTTCTTACGTATTCATTTTTCAGTTTGTCCTTCATATTTTTTGTGCTGTCAGCTCAAAATCTCCTAAATACCTGTACTCAATTACACAGTTGCCAATTTGCAACATCTTCACTTTTAAGGAGATCAATTCTTCCAATACCAGACAATTTACCCCCCTCTTTGTGGCAAAGACACCGCATCTATTAAATTCATTCTTGTGTCCTCACTGAATACTCGAACGCTATTCACTAAAGTGTCGAGTTGTTTTTCATTCTTACTGAATATTTTCAGGTTACCCATAAATGATATATAGTCGTTGTTTCTTTCACCTTTTTCCTTATTCCTTCCCTATTTTAACCTTTCTTAAGATATAGGTCATAGGCATAAGGATGGTTACAAATAGTAAATGCGATTTTACTACCACCGTGAAATATTCTTCTTTTTTGTTATTTCTTACACAACTAAGGTGGCGAGGTAGCAGAATCGCTAACACGCTGGAGAAAATGCTTAGTGGCACGTCGTTACTTTCTGAGTTCAAATTCCGCCGAGCTGACATAGCTTTTCCCACTTTTGGGGTCGATAAAATAAGTACCAGTTGATCACTGGAGTCGATATAATCGACTTGCCTCTTCCCCAAAATTACTGGCCTTGTGCCAAAATTTGAAATCATTATTACCCAACTTTCTCGCCAGTTAACGTGTTCTTTGAGTCCCAGAAGTTAGTACTATTCCTAAAGAAGGATCAAATGTTACTAGTTATTTTCAATATATCCAAGCATTTGATGATCCAGGAAAGCGGAACCATTTCGAAAAACTTTCGCTGGTCAATTCAGGCCATCAATAAATCTTTCCGTCTTCTTTTGTAATTTCGGAGAATAATTTTATCTATCAGAAGATGGCTTTTGTACCTCTCTTTACTCTTTTACTCTTTTACTTGTTTCAGTCATTTGACTGCGGCCATGCTGGAGCACCGCCTTTAGTCGAGCAAATCGACCCCAGGACTTATTCTTTGGAAGCCTAGTACTTATTCAATCGGTCTCTTTTGCCGAACCGCTAAGTTACAGGGACGTAAGCACACCAGCATCGGTTGTCAAGCGATGTTGGGGGGACAAACACAGACACACAAACATATACACATATATATATATACATATATACAACGGGCTTCTTTCAATTTCCATCTACCAAATCCACTCACAAGGCTTTGGTCGGCCCGAGGCTATAGTAGAAGACACTTGTCCAAGGTGCCACGCAGTGGGACTGAACCCGGAACCGTGTGGTTGGTAAGCAAGCTACTTACCACACAGCCACTCCTGCGCCTACAATTTTATTTTCGGCAACTTTTCTGTTCTTACAGCAGACTTTTGGCATTCTAGCGTTGATAAATTTCTTCGGAGATTATACTGGTCATCACTTTACTTTCCTCATTATTGAAAGGCAGGTGAAGAGTCTGCAGTTGGTTACATCATTTCTTTTCGTTTCGGTTTTAGTCATGAGTTCTGCTGTTCTTTCAGTTAACCGGGGAGACAAAACTAGAGTTGTGACTTTTGTCAAATATTTGTACCATTCTCCTATGTTGTAGCTTCAGATTTTTAATCCAACAAACTTGTACGCCATTTGAGCCCATTCATCCCCAATTAGAGAGACTTTCTTTTTTTCTTTTGCTTGTTTTCCGAACTTCTCTTCTGCTGTTTATTTTGCTTTGTTCATCACCTTTTTCATTTCTTTTTCTTCCTGCTTTCAAAATTTTGTTTCTTCCTTATATTAAACACAACAACCCCAGTTTTCAACCAGTGTTTATTTTATCGACCCCACCAGAAGAATGAATAGCAACTTCGATGAAAATTGAACTTAGAATGTAAAGAGCTGGAGGACGTGCCGCTAAGTATTTTGTCCGACACGGTAATGTCTGCCAGTTTACCGTCTTACGCTGTAATAATGCAGTGACAACGTTTACAGATTTTAGTCTTGCTATTTTATGAGGGTACCAATGCCTATATTTACAGGTAATCTTATCATGTCTTTATAGTAATGGTCGTCTATCACTCCAGATGTGTTGATTAGATCTGAGATGAGAGACACGTTCCTCAACTACTATAATGTTTTTAGTTCGGAACTACCATAATGTTTTCAACGAGGGTGGTGTAATTCTTTACCTTTACAGCTTGCTTTAACACAACATTATAGACAATTGCTTTTACAATATTATGCCAGTAATCAATATGCTATTGTCAATTTTACCACGAAGAAGAATGCTTAAGTGTATCTAGTATCTAGCGATCTGTTTGTATGCTCACTCAAATTCCACTGTATTTTCATATCATCGTTTTCTAAGATAGGTGAGCGATAATACATACATACATACATACATACATACATACATACATACATACATACATACATACATACATACGTGTGTGTGTGTGTCATATGTATATATATCTTTCAATAGAAAACTCTAATTGAGCTATATTTGAGGGGTAAGATGGAGGGATGACGTGAGGGTTGGTGTGAGATGGACGCAGCTGAAGAAGAGGAGACAAGAAATACGACAAAGCCATTGAAATTGACAAGCAGTGGTAGGAAGATGGGGAATGGTTAATGTTATAAAAGTTTCTGAGAGGATGGACATTAAAACATCATGTACGTTTACAGTCTCCATCACAAACACACACAAAGCACAAACACTGTGCACACATAGAGACATAACTACAGTTTAAACAAAAGGATAAACTTGATAAGTAATTGGTCGGGGAAGGTAAGGAGACAGTAGATTTACATAGCCAAATGCATGTGTGTACATTCACACGTGTATATATGTGAGTGTGTGTGTGTGTGTGTGTGCATAATATAATATATATATACACATATATATATATAAGCAGGTAAGTGGAAAAACGAAAGAAAGAGACACTCAAAGCATTTAGTAGGAGTTTCATATACGAAGTGGTATCAAAACGTTCCTGTACTAGTTCTGTAGCGCGCCAGTAGATGGCAGCACGCGGTTTTTGCACAGTGGGAGCTATCAGTGACCTTCATGAGGCAGTGTGCCGAGTGACATCGCTGTGTTTACTTTACAAGTTGTAAAATTTGTGTTTTTGTGATCACGTGTATGCTGTAGTCGGTGATTTTGTTATGAACAGGAAGTTAGAACAAAGAGCTAACATGAAAATGAAGTCTGCTACAGAGACATTGAGCATGCTTCGGCAAACTTAGAATGACCAGGCCATGGGTTGTACGCAATGTTTCGAGTGACTCGGGCGCTTCAAAAACGGAAGAGCGTCCTTGGAAGATGATGGACGATGTGAAGTCCTGCCACGAACGTCACCCCCGAAAATGCGGTGTTATGCCTCGAGAATTCGTCCCCCAGAGCCAGACTGTCAATCGAGAGTTCTACTGCGACGGTTTGAAGCATTTGAAAGAGGACACTCGGAAAAGGCGACCGGATCTATGAAGCGCCAAAAATTGAATTCTTCATGACGACAATGCACCCTGTCACCAAGCTCTTCTCACTTATGAGTTTTTCGCCAAAATCAGCATAATGTCGCGTCTGCGCCCATCTTATTCCCAAATTTAGCACCTGCGAGCTTCCATCTCATCCCCAAGATGAAAAGGCAACTCAAAGATTACCGTTTTAACGCCGTTGTCGAGATCCTGAGCGAATCACAGAAAGTTCTCGACCCGCTTACAGAAAACGACTTCCCGGCCGGATTCCAAAAGTAGCAGTAACGCAGGGGCCAGTATTGATTGCCGCACAAGGTGACTATTTGGAAGGAGATGAGGCAAAAATTTAGGTAAATAAGTTATTTTCTATTAACCATAACTAGTTCGGAAACCTTTTGTTATCACCTCGTATTATCATTTAAAACAGTTTTGATTCGGCCCCATGTGACTGAAAGTTTCATAAGCTTCTTACACAGAAACTGAGCTCGTCGAGCTGAGTTAACCGGAAATCGGGTTGCTATTGGTTACGGCGGGTCACATGGTGTTGTTAAATGTGAGATCGACATTCCAGCGACACCAGATGCATTAAAAAGGAGAATTTCTTGGATCGTGTGGTGGCGGCTTGCTGTCAGACCGGTCTTAGAAAGAAAGGACTTGTGGGCGAGGATGTATGTGTGTGTGTGGTAAACGTATGAATGCGTAAATGTGGGTGTCTGACGTCAATGCGTGTGTATCTTCTATGCGTGGCGATGGCGGTACGCGTGTGTGTAAGCTGGGGTGTGGTGTGCATGTGCGTATTTGCTAGTGTGTGTGTACGTATGGGTACGAGTGCGTGTCAGCCATGTATGTGTAATCGCATGCGCGAATATGTCGGTTCATGTATCAGCTGTGTATACCAGACAAGCACGCTCTCATTCATACTTATATACACTCACATACGAATACACGCCCATACGAATACACGCCCATACGAATACACGCCCATACGAAGAATACACGCCCATACGAAGAATACACGCCCATACATTACAGCCTGAATACGTACGCGGACCACGAGTATACAGCAGGCACGAACATACACACACGCGCGTGCACCTATACAACTGACGCACATGCAACTGATATGCAGCAGCAATAACAACAACAATGATGATGGTAATGATGATGATGATGATGATGATGATGATGATGATGATGATTATGGAGATGATTTCTTTTACTGGCCACAAGGCTCTCAACACTTTGGGGTCAGAATTGAAATTAAGAAAAAATGCGAGAAACAAGAAACAGTGGGGGAATTTACATCAAATAGTGAGAACAACAGTAACAATAAAGATTCGCTTATAAATAGATTAGTATTAAATAAAATTACTAGAGAACAAAACTAAGAACAATAAAAATGAGGGTCAAATATAAAGTGGTTCGAGAAGCGCTCCACACAACTCCACATTACCCTAACTCATCAAAGGTTAATGTCTTCTCGCAGTTTTTGCTTGTACGGACGTATAAGGCCTATTTAATCACGTTAATTTCACCACTTTCACGCAACTTTCACTTTCTCCTCGACCGTCGACTTTCCCTTTAAACGATACTAGAAAAAAGTTGATGGAGTTTTGACATGAAACGTTCTATCAAAGGTTTTAGCTACATCAACAACATGACTTCCTTCGCTATTGCCAGCAAGTAAATTACCTACGTGACGATTAGGCATGCCTTGGCTTCTGGTGCGCAGACGCGCGCTCAAGTTGCGCCACCTACAACGATTTTTTGACGGTGAGCGTGTATGGGATCCGTTTGAGAGGTACGTCTTTCCTTAACTCGTCTCCTTGACGGAGTTGCAGTCCTGATTGAAAAGAAAGACCGAGATTTGACGCTTGGCATCCGGAGTATCGTCAGGCGCTCACAGCCATCCACTAGTCAGGCAGTGAGATTGGTGGATGTCCCACTTTGGGAATATATTGAAGTTTTAGTGGCGAGCGAGTACGACGACGTTCTCGGAGAGATTCTGGACGTTGACGGAACCGAACTAGCCAGTCAGTTCCAGAGGGCTTTCCTCTCAGTGACTACCGTGGATAATCTCCAGATGTTTATGTTTGAGCAGTGCCATCGGGGGGCACTACCGGTTCGAGATAAACTTATAGATGCTGTCAGACGGACTTATCGTATGTGTGCGCAGAGCAACGAAACCGTTCTGGACACACTTGTTCATTGTCCGGCTGTCACGTGTGGCAAAATTTGAGAACATCATTAGTGTTGTTGTTGTTGTTGTTGTTAGAGCATGTTACATAAACCTACCAACTTAATGTATCTCAAAAGCATGAAACTATTCGTCACCCTTTTGTAATCGTCTCTATTAAAGGATATATATGTGTGTATGTATGTATGCGTACATGTATGTATGTATGCGTACATGTATGTATGTATGCGTACATGTATGTGAATGTATATATTAACACTCATGCACATACACGCACACGCACGCACATACACACACACACACACACACACACACACTCGCATACATACACAAACTGATACATACCTTCTGAATGAAAATAATACAAAAACAAAAAATTACACATTTTTTAAGACCAAACTGTTTATTGTCATATATTTACATTATTTACGAAATAATAATAATAATAATAATAATAATAATAATAATAATAATAATGATAATAATAATCTGGATAATTATTAAAATTCATTTATTTTGTCTTCTATATTTTCAATATTGACTTCTTATATAGGTATCTGTGTGCGTGTGAATGCGTGTTTTACAATATATATATATATATATATATATATATATATATATATATATATATATATATATATATATATATATATATATATATATATATACATATATATATATAATGATTTATAATAATAATAATAATTGTCATCTTAGCACCACTAATTATCTCTTAATCTTCCTTAATGATATATATTATACAGTAACGTGTTAGAAAAAAAATCCGAAACGTACGATTGGAAGGAAATCGGAAGACAGTGAGAAAATAAATCTGCAATTGGAGAACAAAGAAAGGAAGGAAGGAAGGAAGAAAGAAAAAAGAAAGAAAAAAAAAGAGAGAAAAAAAAAAGAATATGACATCATTGCTTATGCATTGATCTTTCTTCGTTTATTTACTCGTTTCTTTCTTTTTCAAACGAACATTATGATTATTGTTTGGAAAGTAGTTTTCTCATGATGCATCAAATGTCTTTAAGAAACATTTCGCACTGAAAGAATCAACACTTGTCGAGAAATAAAAAAGAAAAAAAAAATACTAACTTTAAACATCATCACGTATTGAAGAACTTCAAGGCTTTATATAGTTAATTGAATATATTGTTGCATTTGTTTTTGTTCCTACTGTTATTGCTGTTGTTGTCGTTGTTGTTGTTGTTGTTGTTGTTCTTCTTCTTCTTCTTCTTCTTCTTCTTCTTCTTCTTCTTCTTCTTCTTCTTCTGCTTTACGGTAGTGGTGGTGGTGATGGTGTTGGTAGAGTGTGAATCAGTTTTGTTGTTAGTGTAATCTGTTTGCGTCGCTGGCCGTGAAGGTTTGTGCAGGTGAGGTCTCTGCTAGTGTTGATATTGCAGTTGTGGCTGCCATTTTAGTTATTGCTGTTGTAATTGTTACTGTTCTCGTAGTTGCTGTTCTTATCATTTGCTGCTCCTGTTCCTATTGTTAACGTTAGTGCTTGTACCACTGACGTTGCTAATACTATTATTTTTGTTGCTATTGTGTTTGTCGCTACTTTTTCCGTTGCATTTGCTGTCTCTGCTTTTTGCTGTTTGTGTTGATATTTTCTTTATCATTTTTGCTATTCGTTTTTGTGACTACCGTTCTTGCTTATTGCTTTTTATTGTTGTATTGCTGTTGCTGTTGTTATTGTTGTTACCACTGCCGCCATTTTTTGTATGCGTGTTTGTGTCACAAGAGAAAAAAATAAGTTAAAAGAAGATCAAATATAAAACAGGACAAATTAAAACGGAAGAACACAATTATACCAATGTC
Source organism: Octopus bimaculoides (assembly GCF_046866305.1). NCBI lineage: Eukaryota > Metazoa > Mollusca > Cephalopoda > Octopoda > Octopodidae > Octopus > Octopus bimaculoides. The sequence continues at coordinate 15,586,486 of NC_142936.1, read as the reverse complement.
GCCGGTGATTTGTAGAGACCGAAGTGGTTTCCATTCTCGTGGCGTGTTCAAACTGATAACTTGTTCCATGTGTTATATCTTTATATTCCCGCGATTGAATATTCTCGAAAGAGAGTTTGAAAATAAAATGACCATCATAAAAGACAATTATACTGCGGAGCCGGACATTGAAAATGAAACTGTAATAGCACGGTTCTGCTCCGCTTTCGACAACGAAGAGCAGTGTGGTCGATGGAAATCGTGCTGTAAAGGAGCTTTACAGTGTTGTGAAGAACAACAAAAAGATGTAAACATTTCACAAGATGATAGGCCAACATGTCCACCGACTTGGGATGGTTTCAGCTGCTGGAAAAGAACACCGGAAAAAACAAGGGTCTTCAACGAATGTCCTGAATACGTCCATGAATTTGAAGTATCAGACGGTAAGTAAACCACAGCTTATCTATATATATATATATATATATATATATATATATATATATATATATATATATATATATATCTTTCTATCTATCTGTCAATCTATCTCTCTTTCAGCTATACATGTCTGTGTGTGTGTGTGCGTGTGTGTGTGTGCGTGTGCGTGCGTGTGTGTGCGTGTGTGTTTAACAACTTAAATATCTATATATGTTTACATTTTGTGTATGATCCTGTTTTGTGGGGG
>NC_142936.1:15573322-15580822 GCF_046866305.1 Octopus bimaculoides | reverse complement strand
CATTTTGGGGTGATTAAAAAAAGCACGAATCCAGGGCAGTGAGTTGTCGGAACTGTACGAATGTTGGGCTGGATTCCTTGCTATATTTGTCCTGGTTCTCAGTACTTTGAAACAAATTTCGTCAAGGCTTTCACAAGCACCATCCCAAACTCTCAGACGTGGTGTGGCGAGTAAGGCTCGAAACAAAATCTGGCATTGGGTGAATTCGATTGAGGAGTCCCTCCTACCGGAGACACATGTGCCCTGGTGATGTATGTATGTATGTTCTTTTCTGTTTTTACTTATTTAAATTCATCCTCTGAAGAAGAAGCTGGTTTCTAACAAAGGTAAAAAGTTCCATCGTTGGAATATATATATATATATATATATATATATATATATATATATATATATATATAGGCGTAGGAGTGGCTGTGTGGTAAGTAGCTCGCTTACGAACCACATGGTTCCGGGTTCAGTCCCACTGCGTGACACCTTTGGCAAGTGTCTTCTACTATAGCCTCGGGCCGACCAAAGCCTTGTGAGTAGATTTGGTAGACGGAAACTGAAAGAAACCCGTCGTATATATGTATATATATATGTGTGTATGTGTTTGTGTGTCTGTGTTTGTCCCCCCCCCCCCCCAACATCGCTTGACAACCGATGCTGGTGTGTTTACGTCCCCGTAACTTAGCGGTTCGGCAAAAGAGACCGATAGAATAAGTACTAGGCTTCCAAAGAATAAGTCCTGGGGTCGATTTACTCGACTAAAGGTGGTGCTCCAGCATGGCCACAGTAAAATGACTGAAACAAGTAAAAGAGTAAAAGAGTATATAACGATAACAAGGTCACATTTTCAACCTGAAAAAAGTCTTGTATTTGTAATGTGCAAATCAGTCGATTGATTTCTTTTTCTGAAAATCCAAGTTTATACAGACTGTCAGTTAAGCATTTACTTACAAAACCAAGTGCACCAATTATTGTTGGTATAAATGTAAATTTGTAACACGTATATAGAGGTTGAAGGTTTCGAAGCAGTTGTCCGTGGTTATCTTTGATTTTCAAAGAGATATTCACATCAGCAGGACAGTTGACCTCTATGACGGTACATACTTTTTCTTGTGTGTCCCAAACAACAATATCGGGCCTGTTATGTTTACACTTGACAGATGTTTTGATCTGTGTGTGTGTGTGTGTGTGTGTGTGTGTGTGTGTGTGTGTGTGTGTGTGTGTGTGTGTGTGTGTGTGAAGGCTACCAGGAGAAACTTTGGAGTCACTTCTTTTAAATTTAATACAGAATAAACAGGCACTCTATTAAAAAGTATTGAGTAATTCTTCATTTTAGTGTTAAATTGTTTATATATATATATATATATATATAGCGTGAAAGCATGTGACCTTGTGTTTAGGTTGTTGCATTCCCGATCGCTATATCGGGGGGGGGGGGGTTGATGTTGTGGAGGCGTGTTGTGTTCTCGAATAAAACACTTCATTTCACACTGCTCTGATGAGGTGGGAGACAGGCAGAATCGTTGGCACGTCAGCAGAGACGCTTTGCAGTATCTCTTCCGGCTCCCTACATTCTGAGTTCAAATCCCGCCTGGAGAAGGAAAACGGAAAAACCATTCCAATCTAGTCATGGTAGGGGAAGGAACGGGCCCTCCCAGGTCGTATAGAGGAGTGCTGGAGAAGGTTCACATGCACTGCTAGACTAGATTGCATATATTCATTCCATTTATCTCTATGTATCTGTCTGTATATATATGCATGTGTGAGGTGGGGGTGTCTGTGTATACGAATCTCGTTGACTATTTTTCTAACAAGATATTTATGTACTTCTATGAATAATGGCAATTTGATCTCCATGTTCGAATCAGTCAATATGACGGTCATATTTTCTGTCTGACTTATTTTATTTCTATGCTAATAATACCCACTGAACTCACTAGCTCCTCGCCAATCCATCCAACTATCCCTCTATCCACCTTTGCATATGTCTATCTATACTATCTATACGTTTGTATACTCATTTATATTTCCATCAATTTATATGTCCATGTATGCGTCTGTCTGTTTGACAATCTATCTTGCTCTCCAGCCATTCCTCCTCCGTACACAAACGATGTATCTGACTGCCCGTTGATTTATATCAATCAATAAATATGTATAGGCATACAAAATTATGCTCGTCGTTTCTGCTTATCCGTTCGTCTGATTTTTCAGTTCATTGATATCACTTGGTCGCTGGTTATAAATATTTGGGAGTAGCCATGCAAGAGTACATCATCGTCCGCGCACGCACGCACACACACACACACACACACACACACACACACACACATGCGCATGCTCGAATGCATGCACGCACACAAGCATGCGCGAACTCCCACGCACATGCGCGAACTCCCATGCACTGTGCCTTACACATGCACAGTGCCTCACATACGCACACACACACAGATAGACAAAGAGACGGACAGATAGGCGGACAGACAAACAGGTACATAGATAGATAGATAGATAGATAGATAGATAGATAGATAGATAGATAGATAGATAGATAGGCCGTGTATGTGTGTGGAAGAGAGAGAGAAAGAGAGAGCGAGCGAGCGCGCATGTGCCAGGTGTTGAGAACAAAATGTGAGCAGAAAATAATGTATAAAATATAAAATTATTTTTTCAGAAAAAAATGGTGCACATGTTCAATTTGATATATTAAAGGGATCCTTCTGTTTTGGCGGACACCATTTTTTATTTATGTTTTATTTAGTGTGTTTTCTACCGAAACACTTTAAAACTTCGTATACTTGTATATTTTGTCTTATGGAACAGAGAAAAAATTTTATATTCGAAGTTATTTCATATTAAAAGTTGTCGTATTTCGGTAATTTCAATCAATCACTGACGTCTATTGAGGTGAAAACAATTACTGCTGTGGATTGTCAACAAAACGTTGTGCGGTGTAATGGGATCTTTTCCCTTGAATAAAATTACTGCCGTTGTTTGTCAACAACTATCGGTGGTACTGTTATTTATGACATCGTTCGTGCGTTTGTACTGGTTTTAGGGTTAGGGTTTTAGGGTCAGGGTTAGGGTCAGGGTTCGGGTTTTAGGGTTAGGGTTAGGGTTAGGGTTAGGGTTATGAGTATTATTGCCAAATTTGGTGAAAATCTGTTCAATACACCGCTACAAGTTTTTCACCAAATTTGGCAAAAAAAGAGTATATGGTGCAATTAGGATGACATTATCCAATGTGCCCTTCAGTTTTTTAAGATAACAGAGTATTTTGGCTGCTATTTCTAACAAGGAAATTAACAGTATAAAGTCACCTTTTGAAAAATGTTCGTACGGCTGAGAAATTAAATAAATTCCTTGGTTCGATCCTGCTACGTGGCATCTTATGACGATTGCCTTTTGCCAAGGTCTCAGATGCCCCACCCCCAATCTTGGAAAGAAATTAGGTAGACGAAACTGTAGAAACTGTAGAAGGCGGCGAGATGGCAGAAACGTTAGCATGCCGGGCGAAATGCCTATCGGTATTTCGTCTGCCGTTACGTTCTGAGATCAAATCCCGCCGAGGTCGACTTTGCCTTTCATCCTTTCGGGGTCGATAAATTAAGTACCAGTTACGCACTGGGGGTCGATGTAATCGACTTAATCCCTTTGTCTGTCCTTGTTTGTCCCCTCTATGTTTAGCCCCTTGTGGGCAATAAAGAAATAAGAAACTGTAGAAGCCCGTAAGACTGAATATACATGTAACTCAAAGGTCCAGCCTTCTTACATCTAGTCATGCTGACTGCCCCGCGGTGCACGGGTCTATGGAATATTCAGCCATATACGCGTTAATTTAACGACTAATTAGATCACTTGATCAGGCAACTGAGTGCTCATCGGCGAAACCGACTGAGGTTTGATCTTCGCCATACATTGTAAGTTGTTGATGTTGTTGTTGTTGTTGTCACCGTCGTCGTTGTTGTCGTCTTCGTTTTTATTGTTCACTTCTCTCCCCTGGTCAGCTCTGATTAACTTGACCTTTTGAGAAAAAAAACCCAGCAAGGTGGGATTTGACCGCAATTGCTATAAAGTAGAATGACCGTAGAGAGGCTCCTTCATCAGCTGGTGCTCTTGGTAGCATTAGTGGTGGTGGTGGTGGGGTTATCGTATTGTTGCTCAGGCACAAGTCTTGTCATAATCGAGAAAATATATGAACAAAAGCATTCCAGCCGTGACCACCCACTGTTGTTTCTGATATAATGTATCTAGGATATTATTTAATGCGTTCTTTTCTGTTTTGTTTTGTTTTTAAATAAAAAAGCAACAACAACAAAAACAGTAACATATTACTAAGAATCGGCTGCTGTAGATAGCTTCGTTAGCTTCTAAATCTTCTTAAACAGATGACAGTGGGATTCCAGCATGACCACAGTCAAACTGACTGGATTCGGTGAAATTATAAATGAGAAAGAAAGACAAACTTGGCGTGCTGCTTTCAATATTAGGAATTTCACAGACAATTTCATTTTATTTTATTCGTCTTTGATTTGCTTATTACAGTTACATCTGCTGTTGCTACTGTTGTTGTTGTTGTTGTTGTTTATGATTGAACAAAATGGAGTTGTGAGCAGGCGGAGGAGATGGAGCAATGTTCAATACGTGATTGCAGGAGATAATCTAGACTTTTATAGAGAAGTCTACTGAAATTGTATAGAAAGGCTCCATCTTCTAGTTTATGTGAGAAGCAGAAGAGTTTCATATATGGTATTGACTGGTCTTCCAAACAAACGTATATACATAAACGCAGACTTTACCATACATACGAATTATCTCTCTCTCTCTCTCTCTCTCTATCTCTCTATCTCTCTCTCTCTCTCTCTCTCTCTCTCTCTCTCTCTCTTTCGCTCTCCTTCTGTCTCTCTCTTTCTCTCTCCCTCTCTGTGTTTCCCGTCTCTTTTCCTCTTCTTCTCTCTTTCCCTCACTCCCGTTCTTACTTTCCACACGCTTGTATATGGAAACATTCACACATATACATAAACTACCGCCCAGTTGTCTCCCTCGAGCACACACCAAAGTATATACATACATACACACACATATATACACACATATATGTATACCCGCACACAACCTATTTCTGCTATACACACTTACGCTCTTTCACACACATACACCCGCACAACGCCTACGTCCACATCTCTTTCTCTCCTCCCTCTCTCTCACTCTCACACACACACACATACATACAAACAACATATGCACACAAACACACACACATACACACACACACACATACACTTACACATGCTCTACGGTCAACAAGACCGCTGTGCGCGCACACACAGAATCACACACACACTCACATACGCACGCACACGCGCACACAATTTCCTCTACACTATTTTCCATATACGCGAACACATTCAGTTTATCTCATTGTCTCTCCCTCGCACACACACACACACACATACACACACACACACACACACACATACACATGCACACACATATACATGCACACACATACACACACGCATTCTTCTTCATGCCTCCCTTCGTACACGCACACATACACATATACACAAGGATACACACAAACATGTACACACTGCCTCTGTCACTCTCCATTCCTCTCACTCACTCACACTCACTCTGTCACCTTTGCAATTACTCACAAGCGCAGTTATACTCATATTTGGGAAAACTGCTAATATTGATATTTCTGTCTGCTTATATTTGTGTGTGGAGGCGCAATGGCCCAGTGGTTAGGGCAGAGGACTCGCGGGCATAGGATCGCGGTTTCGATTCCCAGACCGGGCGTTGTGAGTGTTTATTGAGCGAAAACACCTAAAGCTCCACGAGGCTCCGGCAGGGGAGGGTGGCGAACCCTGCTGTACTCTTTCACCACAACTTTCTCTCACTCTTACTTCCTGTTTCCTTTGTACCTGTAATTCAAAGGGTCAGCCTTGTCACACTGTGTCGTGCTGAATATCCCCGAGAACTACGTTAAGGGTGCACGTGTCTGTGGAGTGCTCAGCCACTTGCACGTTAATTTCACGAGCAGGCTTTTCCGTTGATTGAATCAACTGGAACCCTCGACGTCGTAAGCGACGGAGTGCCAACAACAACATATTTGTGTGTATTTGATCTTGTATGGTATTTCTATAAATATATTCATATGGATATATCTAAATAAATGTGTATGTATAAGTGTGAGTATGTACAGCCACATGGTTCCGGGTTCAGTCCCACTGCACAGCACCTTGGGCAAGTGTCTTCTACTGTAGCCGCGGACCGACCAGAGCCTTGTGAGTGGATTTAGTTGACAGAAACTGAAAGAAGCTCGTCGTATATATATTTATTTGTGTGTGCATGTGTGTGTGTGTGTGTGTGTGTCTTTGTGGCTGTGTTTGTCCCCCCACCACCACTTGACTACCGATGCTTGTGTGTTTACGTCCTCGTAAATTAGCGGTTCGACAAAAGACACCAATAGAATAAGTTCTAGGTTTACATAGAATAAGTCCTGGAGTTGATTTCTTCAACTAAAAAACCCTTTAAGGCGGTGCTCCGGCATGGCCGCTGTCAAACGGCTGAAACAAGTAAAAGAATTAAAGAATATGTGTATGTGTGCACAGATAGGTAGATAGATAGATAGATAGGGAGAGAGAGAGAGAGAGAGAAATAGATACACGCACACCTGTGTGTGTGTGTGTGTTGTGACAGCGCTAAGCAATGATGTATATAAATATTTAAATACAAACTTGTTACTAGTTCAAATATGCTTGAAGCATATTTGAACCGGTAAGAAATCTATTCACTCTATTTTATTACAGAAAAATTTCTCGCTGCAATCAAACAGGTTTGAATACATCGAGTCAGTTCATAGAGTTCCCTAACCAGACTATGAAACGCATGCATTTCGGAGTGGTTACCTCCTCTTCAGCCACCGGGACGGAAAGGTAAACGTTGCGAACCGACACGAGATATAGAGCACTCTTATGATGTACCCGTCATCATTCAATGACTGGTTACATTATTCAGCGGCTCGCCGTAAAAAAAGAAATACGAGGAGACAGCACTAAGCAGTGGTGTGTATAAATACAAGCTTATTACCAGTTCGAATATGCCTGAGAGGGCGTTGTAAGACCACTCGCAGTATTTACACCTCCGAAGGGATGCTGAAAAGCTCCTAGCTTTGGATAAAAGAAAATACAGGAGGATCAGTTAATTATAATTTTATTCAGCTTATTCCCCTCTTAGATTGACACACTTATTGGAGCGATCCTTCAGTTTTCCTAAGCCGTGTAAAAGAACTCGGAAGGTTGGGCGTCCAACCTGTCTTTCGTGATACCATTAAAGCCAAGAACTTTTCACCACCACCCCTCGTATCTGTTTTTGTTTTTTGGGGTTTTTTTGCCTTTAATCCTCCAACGCGGAGTAAGGCCACTTATAATTGAATTCCATGTCGCATAATTTTTCGCCTCTGTACTTATACTCTGCCATGAATGTCCCCCTTTCTCTAGTTCA
>NC_142936.1:15555822-15570822 GCF_046866305.1 Octopus bimaculoides | reverse complement strand
CATACATACATACATACATGCATACATACATACATACATACATACATATATACATACATACATACATACATATATACATACATACATACATACATACATACATATATACATACATACATACATGCATACATACATACATGCATACATACATACATACATGCATGCATGCATACATACATACATACATACATACATACATACATACATACATACATATGTGTCTGTGTTTGTGCATGTATGTATGTGTGTATGCATGCAATATAAGTTAAATTTTACTACTGTTAATACACGGTTTTACCTACAACTGGATATCGATGATAAGTTTTCTAACTTTAAAAATATAGTTACAAAAATGTAACTTGCGAAGAAAATTTTTGTTTTTTATTTTCAAGAATAAATTGTGTATTCTTAAAAATGTTAGGTACTATATAAAATTTAGAATATATTTATAGATACATATGTATTTATATACACACACATACATATATGAGAGGGAGAGAAAAAAGATATACATACATACATATATATGTATATATACATATACATATATATGTATATATATAAACATATATATATGTACATATATAAACATATATATATATATATATATATATGTATATATATACATACATATATATACATATATATATACATATATACATGTATATACATAGCTGAGGCTACCACCTACCCTGCAGATGAAATTGCTTTGACCTCCTCTGGAGCAGGTGACTGTAAAAGTTCATAGGTTGTCTATGTAGATGTGATGCTTGAGCTGTGGGGGTGTTTCCACTGCATGGACTGTCTCCTTTTCACTGGCTCAAAGTGATGAACTCAACACTCATCCTGGGTTAGGAAACGTTCAAAGAAACCAGCTCCATCTGCCTGAAAAAATGTCTGACTTACTCGTCATGTGATCAGCTTGGTTCGTTTTTGATGAGGTGTGGAAGGACGTGGCACCCACCGAGTAGAAACCTTCGTCATGCCAAGCTCATTGGACAAAATATTCTCAACTCTTTCACGGCATATGCTAATAGTACTGGCTATTTGATTTATTGTCAATCGCCTGTCATCCATCACCAAGTGGTGAACACCATCAGTATTTTCCTCGGTGGTAACAGTCGCAGAATGTCCAGACCCTGGATCACCTTCAACACTGCCCCTTTCCCCCCCGCTAAATTCAGCTGTCCACTTTGCACTGTTGATAAAGCTGGAGTGTCATCCCCTAATTTAGCAACCATGCCAGCATGTATGTCCTTGGAGGCCAAACCCTTTTTCTGCTGGCACTTGATAACACCACAATGTCAAAGTTTGTCCATTTTCAAGAGACGTCGCTACTAGTTCCTTTTGAAGTTTACTTTCAACAGTCAGGGATCAATTTACGTGGAAAGAAATAATGCAGTTATTAATAAGAAGGGCTGAAATTAACGCATGTAAGATTTCACAGCTCCTGCATCGAATTCTTCATCGTCAACCTATGAACGTTTCAGCCTACTTTTGTATGTATGTATCTGTGTGAGTGAGTCAGTGAGAGAGAGAGAGAGAGAGAGAGAGAGAGAGAGAGAGAGAGAGAGAGAGGGAGAGAGAGAGAGAGGGAGAGAGAGAGAGAGGGAGAGAGAGAGAGAGGGAGAGAGAGAGAGGGAGAGAGAGAGAGAGTGTGTGTATGTGTGTGTGTGTGTGTGTGTGTGTGTGTGTGTGTGTGTGTGTGTGTGTGTGTGTGTAACCTGTAATATACTGCTCGATTATATGAAAAAAATATACAAATATATGTGCGCGTGTGTGTGCGTTTGTGTGTGGGGGAGGCACCGTATGGAAAAGATTGAAATATCGGCTTGCAGAAGCACATAGAATACCTGCAACAGGCCTGCTTGTTGGGAACGCCGAAGATCATTGGAAAGTACTTGGATGGCTGAGATCACAGGCAGTGACTTGCTATTCAAGAGCAAACCCACCTAAATTCCATCATAGGGACGAGATACATCCTCGCATGTGTGTGTGTGTGTGTGTGTGTTTGTGTATTTGAATCCAGCACAATGCAACAATCAGTTCAGCTGAAATGTTTTTTTATCAGGTGCAAATTGCACTTTGTATGACTGTATCAGTTCAAATGGCCATAATGCGAAATTTTAAAGAAGCTAAAACCATAGACTTGTACCACTAAATGTGAACCAAATTCAGTTGAGATAATACAATACATGTGTGTGTTTATATGCGTGTGTAGTATGTATGTGTGCATGTATAAGTGTGAAATATGTATGTGAATATTTGTGTTCACGCGATTGGGTGTGTTTACAGATATAGATACACATATATAAATATCTATACATATAAATATCTATATTGAACGTAAGAAGAAAGCTGAGAATTGTCATAGAATTTATCTAAAGATTGCCTTCTTTCTGCAAAAAGTGTTTTATTAAAAACTTCACGAGAAGTAAATCTAACTGTCTAAAAATGAGCTGTGTTGTTAATATCGTAATCTTTATGTAAATATATGATTCCTTTTGTAACTAAAAATCATTGGAAATGGAAAGAAGAAAGTGAAAATACTTGAATTGTAAAAACTAGTAGAGCTCGTAATATATTGAATTTAAGTTGTGGTTTTACAGAAAATCTATTACAGCAAAGAATGCGCAAATTAAAAAATAAGTTGAAACAAGGTATGGGAAATGAGAAAAATGCATCTTATCTTTTAAGAAAGGAAATAATCCAAAAGTTTGGAGAAAACTCTTATTATCAGCTCACAGAACACCAGAATGGCCTGTCGAACATTTGGCATATTTACTATCTTATATTTGATAAGGGGGATCTTTCCCGAAATCACACAGAAACATTAAATATCTTTTGTAAGGTAATACAATATCTTCTCTTTGATTTTATTTATTGGTACCACCTTACATATCTTGCCTAACTCCTCACCTGCATTGCTTAAAGGTTTGTCTATTTTTATGTATTCATATCATTTACTCATTTAGATAGTCATGTAAATTAAATAGTCTTTTTCATCCTTTAATCAGGATGGAAGGCAGTATTCCTGAATCCGTTTACAACTTCGAGACTGTTGAAACAGGGCTGAGATTATCCTCAAACTGGAGACCTGGTCCGAATGCATGCTATAAAGTTGACTCTGATAAAGGCTCTATGCTAACTCTATCACCCCTGAAGGGTTTTGAACTCCGCAAAAAGCCGGAACAAATACCGCAAGGCTTCCTGCCTAACGTTCTTAGAGTTCTACCAATCCATTGCCTGGGATTGATATTGGTTTATCGACCCTGGAAGAATGAAAGACTATGTTAGCTTCAGCGGGATTTTAAGGAGCTCAGAGTAGGAACAAATAAAGCAAAACATTCTATCCGCCATTCTAAGGATTCTGTCAATTCGCCACTTTTGGTCAATTAAAAATACTAATAATATAAAGTGTGTATTGACTAATAAGAAATGTCTAAGCAATATTCAAATTATATAACGGATGTATTAAAGGTCAGCTAGTACATTTGGAATCTGTGCAAATAAAAGAAATAAAACGGCAAGTAGCGCTACGTAATATTCTTTTAATTGTTTCAGTCATTTGTCTGTGGCCAAGCAGGAGCACCACCATTAGTTGAGAAAATCGACCCCAGGATTTATTCTTTGTAAGCCTAGTATTCTATCGTTAACTTTTGCCGAACCGCTAAGTTACGGGGACGTAAACACACTACCATCGGTTGTCAATCGATGTTGGGGGGGGACAAACACAAACACACAAACACAATATATATATATACGACGGGCTTCTTTCAGTTTCCGTCTACCAAATCCACTCACATGGCTTTGGTCGGTATATATATATATATATATATATATATATATATATATATATATATATATATATATATATATATATATATATATATATATCGTAAAATATCAATATATCGTATATATATATTGTAAAATATCAATCATTTACCATATTTTATATAATATATTCGTTGAAGAAATAATATATTAAACCAGTGTATCTTGGATTTATATCCCTATAAGAGGTTTAAATATCCTCATTGTGACTATATATATACATACATACATATATATATATATATATATATATATATATATATAAATGAAAGAAGTAAAATGCACGCAATTTATATATTTCTAATATAATTTAAAGGTTAAAATATCATTATACTCGACCGGTTTTGCATTTCACCTATCATGATTGAAATTGGTGAAAATATTGCGATTTCGTATTTTCTTAAAAGGTTCTTAGTCCATGTTGCTTGCATGAAAGTAGGAAGTGAAACGATATTACAATATGTGCTCAAAGGTTTGCGTATTAGAGTTATATAATAAGAAGAATGAAAAATATATGTAGGTGAACCATATGAACACATGTAACGCAATAATAAAAAAGATCAAAGTTAACTGACATTAGAGGAAATCAAATTAGTTGGAGAAATCAATAATTATCTTTGTGCAAGTTTAAAAACAACAGTTAAATGAAAAAATGAGTGATAATTTACTGTAATACAGGTACAAGTGCTTGAAGACATGTGTGTGAAGATGCGTGGCCCAGTAGTCAGGGTGTTGCACTTACGATAGCTAGATTGTGGGTTCGATTCCCGGACCGAGCGGCACGTTGTGTACTTGAGCAAAGCACTGCATTTCATGTTGCTCCCGTCCATTCAGCTGGAAATTGGTAACCCTGCGACGGAATAGCCTTCCGATAAGCTGAGAATGTTAGCCTGCTCGCCTAGGGGTGGAATCATTCGAAAGCTAAAGAACGATGTGAATTTTTTCCTCCTCTTTTACCGCTCACCGAATAAGAAAATTATGCTAAACCGTATAGCTATTAATTCCTTCGTTCCTCCACGAGTGTCAAGGTAAAAACATCGACTGTGAACCTATCCATTTTTTTGTTGTTTTCTATTTTACTTTTGCTCTTTGTCAGATACTAATCGCACGCTCACGCGGACCTTCTACGTCTATAATTTTTCGTTTATATTGCACTTTTTTATATGTGGGCACCTCTTGTTTTCACAAGTCGACTATTTTTGTATTCTTCCTTACATTTTCGATAATTTTCAATTACAAATTGCATCACATAATATTTACATTGCGATTATAACACTGAAATGCAATTTATATCTTCAGATGTTTAGAATTGATGTATTTTATAAAATATATTTATATAGTATATCTGTAATCGAGAAAGCCAGCTTTAAGTAAATTCTATCAAGCTCTTAACGTTGCAGAACACACGCATGCACTCACACATATACATATACATATATATACATACACACACATTTATATGTGTGTGTGTATATGTGTATGCATATGCATACTTATATATGTATATATATGTATGTATATACACGCTTACACACACATAGAGGGAGAATTCACAAAAAAAACAAAAGACGAAGACAGGTGGCGTAGACAACAAACAGATGTATTAGTTTAACGCTCGGGAAGTGAAAAAGTCTTTAACGTTTCGAGCCTACGCTCTTCTACAGAAGGAAACAACGAGAGAAAATGAAGAATGCGTAGTGGCTAGCGATACACTAATGGAACCCGTGTAAATTCCACTGAATGGAAAAGATTAAGAGGACCTATTTAAGAAAGAAAGGATAATTTGCGTTTTTATAGCATTCATAGTTTAGCTTTCTTTAAATATTCTTGACGTTCGTCTACATTCATTTACTCACATCTCCGTCAGTGTTGTCTTTTAACTTTTTACTTTATCTGTTCGGTGTTCTTCTCTGATCTGTGCTCTATATCTGCGCGACCTTTCTCGAGCAGCTTGCAACTGTGTTTCTAGTGAGTCCAGAGTTTAGGCTAAATTAACTCTTATAAACAAATATCAATGATTTAAACGAGTAGACTGTAAATAATTGCCCTTATGCCTATGCGATGGTCGGTTTAAAAAATAAATTAGTTCAATAAAAAAAACTTCTTAGTATCAACACACCACCACCGTTCTCTCTCTCTCTCTCTCACTCCACCTCTCAAACGAACTTCTGTATAACGGGTGAACGAGCAAATAGATTATCACACACACACACACACACACACATATATATATATATATATATATATATATATATATATATATATATATATATATATATATATATATATATATTAGAAATATAATATTTCTAAATCTCTCAGAGAGATTTAAGCAGTAGTGGAGCGACAAAGTTGTAGTATATTGTCAACTTAATGTGACAATCCCAATAAGGGAACACACTACTGCCGTTTAGCCCTAGGAAGCTGGACCGCTTCCTGTCGGCCTTGACACAATTACTGTGTCCTTAAGGGACATGTTTCTGAGTCTTTGCTCGTCATCAGCCTGAAGTAGCTTGCCAGCTGGATAGAGAGGCGTGTTTAAGGACACAGTAATTGTGTGTTCCCTTATTGGGATTGTCACATTAAGTTGACAATATACTACAACTTTATATATATATAGTTTTAGGGAAAAGAACCAAGGTTCATGAACTCATCGATGAAAATCCACTATCACATATAGAAAAATTAATAAGTAAAAACACAATAAATAAGTATAATATATATTTAATACTGTGAAACTTAAATTAGTTTTAATTCGTAATAAATTGATTTTAATTGACTTTTTACCTGTAATTTTGGATTTTTATCCCTAATATTATTATGATATATATATATATATATATATATATATATATATATATATATATATATATATATATATATATATATGGTAATCTTCAAGTTTAGGGGGATTAAAAAAAAAAAAATATTCAAGGGAAGTAACTGAACGTCTTACCAGTATTCTCTGTACATCTCTGTTTATAAATAAATCACACACGTGATTTGATTGACGTTAGGGTTAGGATTAGGGTTAGGGTGTGATTTATTTATAAACAGCTAGAAGAAAACGGATAATACTGGTAAGTCGTTCAGTTATTTCCCTTGAATATTTTTATTTATTTTTTTTATCCCCCTAAACTTGAAGATTACCTATATATATATGACGGCCTTCTTTCAGTTTCCGTTAACCGAATCCACTCACAAAGATTTCAGTTCGGTGCTATAGTAAAAGACATATGCTCAACGATCCGCACAGTGGCGCTGAACCCGAAACCATAAAGTTGTGAAGGAAACTTCGTACCACACAACCAACCGTAGTGTTATCAACGTCATAATAGCGACGAAACAGAAAATTCAATACTTCTGTAGGGTAGTATTCATGGAAATTTGTATATAAACATCAGCGTGCACGCGAGCGCGTTTAGTTAAAAATAGCTAACTTGAAAAGGAATGCACCGATTTTTCTATAACTGTGATTTTCAATTTAGCTGCGATCTTCTTTTTATTCAACCAAATCTTAAGAATTTAGCAAGTTTTTTTTTTTTTTTTTCACTTGCATACTTAAATATTACTTATGTTTATAACATTGTTTATTCATATGAAGTTTTATCAGAAAAGTTGCATATATTTTTTATTCCCATTAACTTCAGTTTCAATTCTTAGCTGCCCACTTTATAATGCAAAGCTTTTTTTAAAAAACGCCGCTAAGGCATTGATATTTTTTTAAGCTACAACGTTTTTAGAATATTATCTTCAGATGTGATTGATTTTTTTTTATTGCTATCTTTAAAAGAATAAACTTATTCTATTTAGCTTTATAATAAAGAATTTATCGTAAACTATGAAAACTACGGCATAGGTTTATCATATTTTACGATTTCTTTTTATTATATCATATGCCAATGTAACGATGTTCAGATTTTATAATAATATATGTTTAAGATTTTGTGAAGTACTTCGCTTTTTAAAATATTAAAATGCTGTACTCATTTCGCCTAGTAAATTTAGTAAATTTACAGATTCCCTGGCCTTTTTCCCCTTGTAGCGAGATTCTAAATAACAAATTACCTTTCGAATCGTTCCTGTTCCTTAATAAACTTTTTTCCACTTTCTCAAATTGTATGTTAGCAACTGTCAAACTTAGACTGTGTGTGTGTGTGTGTGTGTGTGTGTGTGTGTGTGTGTGTGTGTGTGTGTGTGTGTGTGTGTGTGTGTGTAAGAGGAGACTGTGCTCTGTTGCCAAAAGCAGGATACGTGAACCATATGAGGTCACATGAAAATTGTAATGCCCAGATAGGTAATGATCTTGGACACCAACCGCCTCTTACGGCTTGTGCCATATGTCAAAAACTTGTAAGACAATATCTGGACTTAAAAACATATACTAGTTCACAAAAACATTCCTTCAGAATCAGATTCCAAAAGGCAAAGATATATATATATTTTGGTAGTCAGTGGTTTTATTAGAAGAAATTTGCTAACTGGAACTGAACTTGAAACCATGAGGTTGGGAAACAAGCTTTTTACCATACCGCCACGCCTATATAACTGTGTGTGTGTGTGTGTGTCTTTTGTCTTTCGTTTTTTTTTTCTATCTTTCTTGTTATCTGGAAGAAACCGATTGTAGTCAGAGCTGTAGAGGGATGGGTTCCACTATGTCTAAAAGTTCCCAAGACACTTTGTCCCTACGGCTCCATTGAGGAATTGAAGAACACAAGGTACTATAATCCTTTCTACTGTGCAAGGTGCTATAATGTTCTTATTTTATCATAAAAGTATATATAAAAGTATAATAAAAGTATTAGATAACCTAACTGCTCGAGAATATGATGATGACAGAGACCGAAAGTGAATCTTCACCCTACTTAAAACAAATACGATATGATATGCTCAAAATTCTGTTCCCAATTATTCAAACACACAGATACATAAACGCTCGCACTTACATACAAACTCCCACTCACGTATACATACACACGCAAACACAATGACACGTTCGCGCATATACGCACCGTTGCATACAAACACATATACACAGATCACCCACTTCCTTTGTAACCACTCATTTTTTGTTGTTTTGTTTTTTTACCAAAGTGGCATCTTAAAAATATGAAACACACATTCGATAATTTACAAGTAGATACCACGAAAATAACGAATAGAATTTGTTATTTTTTTTTAATATTTATTAATATATTTTACTAAAATTATTTGGGCGTTATATCAGAAATCCTTTAAATTATTGAAATGAAATCTGTTAAATCGACAATTTATTATCATTATATATATATATATATATATATATATATATATATATATATATATATATATATATATATATATATAGTATGTATACATATAGTTGTAAGTATGTACATATATGTATGAATATATGCATATATTTATATATTATTTATATTATATATATATATATATATATATATATATATATATATATATATATATATATATATATATATATATATACATATATATATATATATATATACACTCACACACACACGTTTTAGTCTTTTAAAAGGGGTTTAACTCTTGTACGTAAAGAGTAATGATAGCCTCTTAAAATTACGCAACATAAATATCTAACAATCACTTTTAAGTAAAACATTAACGACATTAGTCTTACCAGTCGCAGATGCCTTGCGATCTCGACTCTTCGTCTGGATAAGCATTATTTATTATCTTAAGACCCAACAAGTAAAAAATATGTATAAGGATTAAAATGAAAATGAAGAGGCAAACCGTTTGGATCACTTGAAAAAGACATTTCATTTAGAGAATACAGGTATATATATATATATATATATATATATATATATATATATATATATATATATATATATATATATATATATTATAGTTTCAGCTTAGAGCTGCGGCCATGCTGATGCACTGCCGTGTTGCTACACTGTTATTACGGGGAGCCTCCTACACTATGTGGCACTTAGTGAAGAATAGAGTTTGATTTAGCAATCCTCATTTGCACCTCTTGCCGTGAGGTAGGTTCATCTGGGACTCTCGACAGGAAGAGGTCCAGCTTTGATTTAAAATCCCCTACATCTACTTTGTGCAGGTTGCTCAGGCTCTTTGGGAGAATATTAAGAAGCTGTGGGCCCCTGAAACCCAAACTGTTGCAGTAACTGGTCCTGAAGCGCGATGGCATTGCTGGGATCTTTGGCACTATACAGTGTCATCCCGTTCTGGCATTGGTGTAGCTTTCAATGCCAAAATTTGGCACAATTCCTTCCAGGATCTTCCAGGTGTATATTACTGCATACCTCTCCCGCCTTCTCTCCAAGGAGTAGAGTCTTAGCTGTTTCAGCCTTTCCCAGTAGCTGAGCAGTTGCAAAGAGACAATCTTCTTTGTGAATCTTCTCTGGATTGCTTCAAAGTCCGTTGTTAATTTCACACTGGTGGGTGACCACAGCTGTGAGCAGTAATCCAGGCGGCTGAGGACGAATGTCCTCCAGAGGATCATCATGGTTTCCTTATCTCTGGTTCTGAATGTTCTCAGGATCCATCCAGCCAGTTGATTATATATATATATATATATATATATATATATATATATATAATCAAATGATTATCCATCGTCTGTTATCATTATTCATTTTATATCAAGGGAATTTACGACTTGTCGGACACCCAAGAGCAGTGGTTCCCAAACCGTGCGTCGCAAGATGTAATTAGGTGCACCTCGAAAAAGTAAGATTATATTTCAAAATATGAAAGATACAAGCCGAAATTCACTAGAAAGTTCATATATAAATGTCTAAGGGGTAAAAAACTATAAACTAAGTTCTAAACTAAGAATGAGAGGTGGTTATGTCATTCAATTCATTTAGGCTAATTACGGTTTGACAGTGTTATTCAATTTTGAATTTGAAATTTCATAAGTATAAGAACTAAATTAGCATCAATCTATCATCGAAATTGACGTCTTGTGGACATATTCAATGCAAGGCTATGTTTCAGTTTATTTCGGTCGTAGTCTCAGCAGCTTTCATTTCAATAAGTGTGAAAAATAAACTATTGAACTAAAATATACGATATTGAACTAAATCTTTTAATACGTCCTTACGTATTGCGGCTGCATTTCAATTTTTTTCATTTATATAGTGGCGAGAATTATCATCTTTTCAATTAATTTTGAAAGACTTCTCAGAAGAGTCCGATAATATGTGAGACGCTGCCACTTTTCACAGCTCACTGGTTACTTGTCTCAGTTTGACTCTATTAGTAATCTGTGCTCTTTGTGCGATACACTTCATATTAACAGACTAAATTACCCATAAATTGGAAAAGTTTATCAAGAGGAAACGTAACCGAGACGATTATGAATTTTAAAGTGAGTGTTCGTCAAAAGCAACTAAGCGTAGTGATAATAATGCGAAAGGTCGACTCAATCGTAAATATTGCAATAGCTATTTAAAATTTGGGTTTCATTGGACTGGCAACGAGAATCAACCTCTTCCGCTTTTGCACTTAACATTCGTAAACAACTCTACTGTACCTGTAACCAATATACCACTAAATTCCACTCTCTAAAATTACTGGCTTCACACCAAAATTTGAAACCCTTATCTATTATCATTAAATTAATACAATATGTTCGGATATTACTATCAGTCAGCTTCGACATTGCATTTTATCCCACCGTTGGCCTGCAAGAAATATTTACTACATTCAGTGCAATAGATTACAGCTGCTCCAACACATCATGTGTGTGTGTGCGTGTGCGTGCGTGTAGACACAAATTGGATTAAAGAATTGAAATTTATACATGGTCAAAGGGTCAGCAACTGACGGGGGTACATCAAACCCGAGTAG
The DNA here is from genome assembly GCF_046866305.1 of Octopus bimaculoides. Classification (NCBI taxonomy): domain Eukaryota; kingdom Metazoa; phylum Mollusca; class Cephalopoda; order Octopoda; family Octopodidae; genus Octopus; species Octopus bimaculoides. The sequence goes on along the minus strand of NC_142936.1, from coordinate 15,559,134 downwards.
CATTCTGGACATAAATGATGGCAACAAGAAGAACGGGACATTTTGCTTTGTGTATAGGATTGTAATTCTTTAGTCCAAAACCCACCCAGGTCAACTTTGTCTTCCCTCCTTTCAGGACAGATAAAATGAAATGCCAGGTAGACATTGGTACCAATGGTATCAACTGAGCCTCACCCTTTATTGTACTTAAAAACATAAGTTCAACACTAGCTGCAAAATAGTTCAGTTACTTGCCAATAGCATTTTATCTCTTGCTTGTTTCAGGCATTGGACTGCGGTGAGCTAGGGGTACCGACTTTGAAGAGTTTTCAGTCAAACAAACTGGCCCCATTACTAATTCTTTTTAAGTCTACTACTTATTCTGTCGTTCTCTTTTGCCAAAACGCTAAGTTAGGGAGACATAAACACAGTAACATCTGTCGTCAAGCGTTAGTGAGAGACAAACACAAACACAAAGACATACATACATATGTGTGAGTGTTTTATACGACGAGCTTCAACACAGTTTCCGGTCATCAAATTCATTTACAAAGTATTGTTAAAATATCATCATCATCATCATCATTTAACGTCCGTTTTCCATGTTGGTATGGGTTGGACAGTTTGACAGGAGCTGGCAAGCCAGAAGACTGTACCAGGCTTTGCTGTCTGTTTTGGCATGCTTTTAACAGCTTAGTGTCCTTTTTAACGCCAAGTGAAATAATTTTAATCTCGACATCTCTCGTAAGATCGAACTTATTCTGAAGCTCTACCACATAGATTTAAGGCTAATACATCAGGGACTGTATTCATAATGATTTCTGATTTAGGTTCAATGCCAGAAATTTTGAAGGGAAGGGTTTAATCTATGCTAACATCGATGAGCAGTACTTGACTAGTGCTTTATTTCATTGACTTCGAGAGAGTGAAACGCAAGATTGACCTCGGCGAATATTTGAACAGAGGAACTAAGATGATGATACAATGAAAAAGAAAATGTAATCCGCAAAATATTATAGTATAATCTCATTTAAAGCTAGAATTGATAGACCTGCCTCACCAGAAAAATATCTAAACCTTATAATACTTTTATATCCATAATCAGAAATCTCACCGAATCTTAAACTAGAACCTAATTTATTCCAGTTCACATTATTATGGTTTCTCTTCTACATCCCACTCGAACAATATTCACTCCGTAATGTCATATCCTATATCAACTACCATTCGATAAACTACTCTTCGCTCTTATCTTCTCATTCTCTTTTCATATCTTTTCCGACCTCATCTCCTCTAACCCTTCTCTTCCCTCTGCCTTCCTCTCTTTCTTATTTCTTAAACCATTTCACTCGCCCACAACAAAATGCCTCGTATCATATCATTCTTTTGTTGCTTTTTGTTTCCTGTTTATTTTTTTCCAAGCTGTATCACTAACGACTTATCAAATATTTTGCAACAACATGAATGTTCTAGGTAGCATCACTGTGGACAGACGTGCTAAATGGCAAATCTCATAATCGCGTTAATGATGTTTCAGATATGATTAGCATTTTTTAAATAATTACATACATATACATTCATTCGAAGTTGATAGCTCTCTGCATTGCTTCCAGAAGTTTCTTACCACTTGCAATTCTTTAGACGACAGACGATGAGTTTGTATACATAATTAAGCACGTGATTCGCATATAATTAATGTATAAATGATAGAAATGGAAATCACTGTCAAGTTTATACAATCCTCCTGGTTTCCACCTTCTCCAGCTGGATATGGACACAGATTATGTGTCGGTATATATATATATATATATATATATATATATATATATATTATTACTAATCAATGAGAATTCGACCACGCCACTGAGCGTTCATGCGTTAGAAAAAGACATTCTAAAGTGGCTTCCCATACACACACATGCACTTACTAAACATAGACACACATAGAGGGATACGCATGCGCAAATATAGACACATACAATAGAAATACAAAATGGCTGATCGTTAGTAAGGAGGGACACATAAATAAGAAAGAAGAAAGCAAAGGACCACTGATGAGGTCACAGAAGTGTGACGAAAGAACTCTGGACGAAATACGATTAATGTAATATAAAGCTGAAGCAAATTAACACCAAATATATAGTGCGTGTGTTATATATATATATATATTTATATATACAAACTATGCCGTTTTAATCTCTAGCAACATCGAGTATCTCTGCTAGTAGATTTTTTCTCACTGTTACATCGTATCAGAATTAATGAGTCATTTTAAACATTTTAAAACTCATAGACATCATTATTTTCTCTTTACATATATGGATGGCATTGATTCAAATATTCCATAATAGATAGCATTATTAAGAAATAAACCTAAAGTAAACATTTCCGATTCTATGTGTTTGTTAGCTAGATTGCGACAATGTTAACACATTTAAAGTCATTTGTATGTCCAGTTTAATTTCTGAGGACGGGGGCAGGCCTAGGGGTCGTCAGGCTGTTGCACTCACGATCGCGAGATCGTGGGTTCCATTCACAAACCGGGCGGCACGTTGTGTTCTTGAGCAAAAGTTTTCAGTTCAAGTTCCTTTTGATCAGCGGGGAATGTTCACCTGCTCTCCTAGCCAGTAGTGTGACGTCATTTGAAGGCTAAAATGATGCAAAGCGCTTTGTGGCCACCAATATGTAACAACATCTGATAGTCTGGTTCGTCACGTGAACACGTGATATACATGCATTCACACACACACACACACACACACACACACACACACACACACACACACACACACACACACACACATATATATATATATATATATATATATATATATATATAAAGGATGTTCAGGTTTAATCTGATAGTTTGCATTAAAGGAAAAACAACACAATATCCCATCCACAAATGGAAGTATTTTAAAAAAATCAAAACATATCTATAAAATTACGGCTGGAAGATAACGTTTTACTCAAAGTAGCCGCCCTCAGCTTTTACCGCGACCTCAAGGCGGCTCCGGAACATGGTGCACGCGTTCCTCACTGTGTCCTTGGGAAGATCTTCGAACGCCTTCGATCGTATCTACTAGCACGGTATTAGTGTTGCAAACTGAGCGGTTGGTGTCTTTCTCAAGCACGTCCCACACGTAGTAATCCATGAGATTAAAATAGGGGAAATCAGAAGGCCAGAAATTGTGATTAGTGATGTTGTAGAAATTCTCCGACAATCACTTCTATCATTTTTGGAGGTGTAACAAGGTGTCACAAGAATCTGAATCCTGCTGCCACACATAATTTGATTACTTAGACTACATATTTTATCGATTCCAAAAGGAT